>NC_056746.1:875835345-876135345 GCF_019279795.1 Protopterus annectens | reverse complement strand
TGCAGCAGGTAAGGGTGATAAAGGATAGTGAGGGAAACATACTCACAAGTGAGGAGAGTGTGTTGAGTAGATGGAAAGAGTACTTTGAAGGGCTGATGAATGAAGAGAATGAGAAAGAGAGGGAGAAGGTTGGATGATGTGGGGATAGTGACTCAGGAAGTGAAACAGATTAGCAAGGAGGAAGTAAGGACAGCTATGAAGAGGATGAAGAATGGAAAGGCTGTTGGCCCAGATGACATACCAGTGGAAGCATGGAGGTGCTTAGGAGAAATGGCAGTGGAATTTTTAACCAGATTGTTTAATGAAATTTTGGAAAGTCAGGGGATGCCTGAGGAGTGGAGAAAAAGTATTTTGGTACCTATCTTTAAGAATAAGGGTGATGTGCAGAGCTGCAGTAACTACAGAGGGATACAATTGATCAGTCACAGCTTGAAGTTATGGGAAAGAGTAGTGGAAGCTAGGTTAAGAAGGGAGGTGATGATTAGTGATCAGCAGTATGGTTTCATGCCAGGAAAGAGCACTACAAATGCAATGTTTGCTCTGAGAGTGTTGTTGGAGAAATGCAGAGAAGGTCAGAAGGAGTTGCATTGTGTCTTTGTGGACTTAGAAAAAGCATATGACAGGGTGCCTAGAGAGGAGTTGTGGTATTGTATGAGGAAGTCGGGAGTGGCAGAGAAGTATGTAAGAGTGGTACAGGATATGTACGAGGGTAGTGTGACATTGGTGAGGACTGCGGTGGGAGTGACAGATACGTTTAAGGTGGAGGTGAGATTACATCAAGTATCAGCTCTGAGCCCTTTCTTATTTGCAGTGATGATGGACAGGTTGACAGATGAGATCAGACAGGAGGCCCTGTGGACTATGATGTTTGCAGATGACATTGTGCTATGAAGTGAGAGTAGGGACCAAGTTGAGGAGACCCTGGAGAGGTGGAGATATGTTTTAGAGAGGAGAGGAATGAAGGTCAGCAGGGCTAAAACAGAATATATGTGTGTAAATGAGAGGGAGAGTAGAGGAATGGTGAGGATGCAGGGAGTAGAGTTGGTAAAGGTGGATGAGTTGAAGTACTTGGGATCAACAGTTCAGAGTAATGGTGAGTGTGGAAGAGAGGTGAAGAAGAGAGTACAGGCAGGGTGGAATGGGTGGAGAAGAGTGTCAGGAGTGATTTGTGACAGATGGGTACCAGTAAGAGTGAAAGGGAAGATCTACAAGAGGGTAGTGAGACCAGCTATGTTATATGGGTTGGAGACGGTGGCATTGACAAAAAGGCAGGAGTCAGAGCTGGACATGGCAGAGTTAAAGATGTTAAGATTTGCACTGGGTGTGACAAGGGTGGACAGGATTAGGAATCAGTATATTAGAGGGTCAGCTCAGGTTGGACAGTTTGGAGACAAAGCAAGAAAGGCGAGATTGCTTTGGTTTGGACATGTGCTGAGGAGGGATGCTGAGTATATTGGGAAAAGGATGCCAGGGATGGAGCTGCCAGGTAAGAGGAAAAGAGGAAGGCCTAAGATAAGGTTTATGGATGTGGTGAGAGAGGACATGCAGGCGGTTGATGTGAAAGAGCATGATGCAGAGGACAGGAAGAAATGGAAACAGATGATCTGCTGTGGTAACCCCTAATGGGAACAGCCGAAAGAAGATGATGATGATTAGTTTGTGGAAGAAAAAGGGACATATGGTCATGTATAATATTGTCTGTAATTCCCTGGTCATACTTTATGCATATTTGCATACTTTCTAGCTGTAGCAACACAATATTGCTATGAGATCCTGCTCTTCAACAGTTCTGTTAAATACATTATGACACTTTAAAATATTTTGTTGTGTTTATAATTTATTTCACAGTTTGCTCACGCCTTGCCACTTGCTGCACTGAAATATGACTTTATGCATGTTTCTTTTATTCTTTTCATAATAGTCTGTTTCCTGTCAGCAGATTGTGTGAGATACTTCCCAACAGAGAAAGCACACCCTGTAGGAGCTTGTGCTTGTTGTGTTTCTCAGAATTCACAGCAGTTCTGTGCTGGCATTTGCCAAGTTTTCTTTTTATTGTTTTAAAAAATATACTGTTTCTGTTGGCTCATTGGTGTAGTAGGTAGTGTGAAAAGGTGTTTAAAAACATCTTACTGATCTTACGACTGAAGGATGCATGTCATTAAATGAATACCATTTTCAGATACATGTTTCATAGGTTCATAGGTTCATAGGTTCATACTAGGCTATCTGCCCTAGGGCATTTATAAGCCTAGCCAGAGTGTGTTTGGCTTTCGCCACCCATTTTAAATTAATTTTGCTATGCCCTTTTTTGAGATTAGTATACTGTGCCTCTGTCTAACAGTGACACAGAAGTGATACCCAGGGTAAACCTATGATCTCCCATCCACTCATCAAGATTCCTCTTGAAGAGAGTCAATGAGGGACTCTGCCTAACCTGGACTGGGATTTTATTCCAGAGTGAAGGGAGCCTCTGGGTTATGAATCTGTCCCTCCAGCATGTCCTGTTTATTTCAGTGCTGAGGTTCAAGTCTCTCGAGCGTGTAGCTCGATGGGATTTGTATTTTCTGAGGTGCAGCATGTCCATTAATTCCGGGTTGGACATGGCTTTATACGTCAGGCACAGATCGCCTCTGAGCAGGCGGTATGCCACTGAGTAGAGCTGGAGTTTCTTTAACCGGGCAGCATATGGCATCTGTTTGAGCCCTGTGATCCTCTTGGTGAGGTACTTTTGGGGTCTTTCCAGTTGCTGCAGGTGTCTGGTAAGGTACATCCCGAAAGGGGCATTGTACTTAATTATGGGCCTGATGAGGGATGAGTAAAGAGGCACAATGACCTCCCCTGATCTAGATGTGAATCCCTTCATGATTAGGTGGGCTATATAAAATGTTTTTCTAACCACTTTGGCCACGTGGTTGTCAAATGAGAGATTGCTATCAACTTGGGTCCCCAGGTCCCTAATTACTTCTTCTGTACTTAATGGATTACAACCTATGTGGTAATTTGTGGGCACTTTGTTTTGCCAAAGGGATGACTATAAACTTTTGGCATTTAGCTTGAGGCCATGGCTCTGGCACCAGTTGTCTGTTTCTATGAGGCCCTTTTGGAGGATGCTTGTGTCGGCTGGAGAGTTGATTATGGCGCCCAGTTTGCAGTCATCTGCGAACTTAGTCAGCCACAGTCCTTCCGTGTTGGCCTGTACCTCCGAGAAATATATACCAAACAAGAGAGGTCCCAGGACTGAGCCTTGTGGGATGCCACTTGTAACTGGTTTGGAGTCTGACATGGCTCCAGCAATTCTAACCATGTGGGTTCTGTCCTTGAGCCAGTTTGCAGCCCATCTAGTGACATAGGGGTTTATATTTAAGCTGGTGAGCTTATCTATAATGCCTGAGTGGGGTATTGTATTGAAGGCTTTTGCAAGGTCCAGGTAGGCTGTGTGGACCACCTTCCCCTCGTCAATGGCCTTGGTGACTGTTTCAAAGAAATGAACCAGGTTTAAGAGGCAGGATCTGCCCTTAACAAAGCTGAACTGAGTAGGATCCAGTGTCTGTAGGTCCCCAATATCTTTATTTATGAGGTCCATGATGATCCTTTCCATAGCTTTGCAGACTAAGCTAGTCAGGCTTATGGGGTGATAATTTCCAGGATCCGTTGAGGCACCACCTTTGTGGAGATGGACCACTGTTGCTGTACGCCACTCTTTGGGTACATATCCTGTAGTAAGGCTAAGATTGAACAGTAGTTTTATGTTTGGGTTTAGCACTTCTTGGAGTTCATGTAGGACGCAGCCCGGGACACAGTATGGTCCCATTGATGCTGTGTTTTTTGCTTTGGAGAGGGCAGCTCTTACCTGAGCCTCTGAGATGTCAGGGGGGCAGCACTCTGCTAAGATAAATATTTGCCCTTTTGGTGGGGGGTTGCTGAACCTGTCAGCTAGGATGTTGGCAATGTCTGTGGGTTCGGTGTATTTTTTGTCATTTTGGACTAATTCTGAGCATATCTGGGAATTCCCACCCAGGTTCCTAACATAACTAAAGAAAGCCTTGTGATTATCCTTAGTGTCCTGTGCAATTTTTCTCTTGAAGCTGGCCTTAGACGATTTTATGAGTGCCCGTAGTTTTTTGCTAATACTGTTCAGAGATGCCTTCCCTTTTTGGGATTTTGCTCTATCATGTAGTAGCTTCCTCCTTCTATTGTATAGTTTGTTTATGGCTGGGGTCCACCAGACAGGATGTCTGCCTTTGGAGGATTGGGTCTTGGTTTTATTTGGGATTGCATGATCCATGCATTCTTGAAGGTGTTCATAGAATGCATTTATAAAGGATTCTGCAGTCTGGGCCGTATTTTCCACATGCCCGGGGGCTTTGAAGGATTCCACCTCAGTTTTGAGGAGTGTGAAATTTGCTTTAGAGAAGTTTTTCACTGTGGTTTTCAGAGAGAGGGTGGAGTTGGGATGTGAGTATCCAGTGAGATTAGTTTATGGTCTGATCTTACCAGTGAGGGATACACTTCTGGTCTGGAGCATAGAGTCCCCATGTTGGTGATGATCAGGTCCAGTATGTTTTCCCCTCTTGTGGGAGTGGTAACAAGTTGTTCCATAGCATTTGAGTTTATAAATTCTAGGAACCTTTGGGCTAGGGTGTTGGAGCTAGAGTAATGCTCCCAGTCTATGTTTGGGTAGTTGAAGTCACCCAATATAATGGTGTTTGGAGAGAACTTCATATTTTCCAGTGTTCTCAGGAAGGCCGAGTGGGGTTGCTGGGTTTGGGAGGGTGGTCTGTAGCAGGCTATAAACTGGAAGGCAGTTTTACCCACTGTTAGTTGCACATGGATAGTCTCTGATGCTTTGTGCTGTGCCACCAACCTGGAGGTGTGGGTATCTTTGACGGATATTGATACTCCCCCTCCTTTTGTGGTATGGTCCAAGTTTTGGGGCCGAAAAGCATGGTATGAGGTATAACCTGGTAGTGCTGGGGTGCTCTCTGGAGCCTTGAACCAGGTTTCTGTTACTGCACAGATATCGATGTTCTCCATGCTAAGGAGAGTTTGAAGTGCATGCATCTTGATGTTTAGACTTCTGGCATTGAGTAGCATTACTCTTAGTTTCTTATCCCTTGTGATACCTATGGAGGTGGGTTTGTCTTTTGAGCCTTGCCTAAAAAAGGCACTATGGGGGTAGCAAGAGCCTTTGCCAATATCCGCAAGCCCAGGGGTGACAGGTGCAAGCCGTCCCTAGCGAAGCATCGTGGCTTGTCGAGCATGTCATCCCAGGCTGACAGGCATTGTATCCCCTTTGAATGACACCAATACTTAAGCCAATTGTTGAAATTGATCATCTTGTCTTCATATTGTGGCATCATTCTTGGTGAGGGTAAGATGCTACTCAAGGTCAGGGTCATACCAGCCTGGGCTACATGCTCAGAGAGCTCCTCTTATGTCTCTTTTCATGTAGTCCAGGGAGGTACATCTCAGGTCATTCACACCAGCATGGACAATGACTGAGTCATATTTGTACTTGCCTTGGAGTGACCTGAGTGCTTGTGTTATGTGGCAGATCCTAGCGCCCGACAGGCAGCTCACCGTGACCTTCTCCTTGTTCAGCCTGGTGAGCAGGACGTCAGTGTGCCTGATGATAGAGTCACCTATTACAAGTGTATCAGGTGTGTTGTTTAGCCTTAAGGGCTGTGACTGTTCGGCACACAGGCTTTGTGTGCCAGGTAACTTAAATGCAATGTGTTTCAGGTAACT
The DNA here is from genome assembly GCF_019279795.1 of Protopterus annectens. Taxonomy (NCBI): domain Eukaryota; kingdom Metazoa; phylum Chordata; order Ceratodontiformes; family Protopteridae; genus Protopterus; species Protopterus annectens. Next base: position 876,129,597 of record NC_056746.1, on the reverse strand, counting down.
TAAATGCAAAAATGACAAACAGCAACTTTCTTTCAAGTGAAACAAGGAAATAAGTACAGTAAGCAATGCAGATATCACTAGAGATCCACATAAGTGCTGAAAAGCCGCGTTTTAGGTGGAATTAGCGTTTCAAGGAAATAACAAGCAAACAAACTCAACCAGTTAAATTTAACGATCATTTTAAGAACAAAACTTGGGTCATACCACTGAACCTCTGGGCATGAAAAATCATAGCACTGGTCTTTAAAAAAATCATAGCAGAGGTTTCATATACAGAACACTTTTTTCAGAATAGCAAGTTTTCAGATGCTAGGCCTTACATTGCCAAGGATAATATTTTAGTGTGTGCTTATCTTACTTGCTTAATAAGAAATGTACTACTAACCAGGTCTGAGCCTACCTGTTAACTGTCCAAATTTAGAAGGATGCCCTTAATTTGTTCTCAAACAGTTTATTTACTTATGTATTTATTTATATTTTTAACTGGGTCATGCACTGATCAGTACTGATCAATTTCCATCTCAGTCCTGGTGAAATACAAACGTTTTGCATACAAAAATTACTGAAATGTAAGCAATAAAAGAATAGTTCAGACTAATTTTGTAGAAAAAAAACATGTATATACATTCTAGTGAACAAGAGCAATGGATGTACAGTCAAGCAGGATATAATCTGCAATATGTACATTAGTTTCAGTAGTGGGTCAATCAATCTTCAGTGAATCTTGAGAGAGGAGAAGAGACTTGGAAAGGAGATAGATTAGGTGATATGTCCTCTGATGAAGCGGGAACATTTGGCTTGAATAAAGAATCACTTTTTGAGTTGCATTTAGAATAAGTGCTGATTTCTTTAGTGTAAATGGGGAGAGATTGCTAAAGAGCAGATGCCTAAGAGGAGCAATCATGAACAGTCCTCTAGAGTTTGGTTCTAGGGGTAATGAGAGTTACTGTGGCTTGTAGTGTCTCAGGTTTTATGAGGTATTTTTTGTGAAGTCTAGCTGCAAGGGAGTAAATGTGTGGAGCTGGTGTAGTTTGTAGAGTTTGGATTCTAAACATTGGTTATATCTTTGTTTTATGGGTAGCCATTTGGCTTTTTCTAGGGTGATACAGTGCTGCTCACAGAAAGGTGAGTTTGTAATGAATCGGCAGATGACGTTAGATATAGTCGAGTGTGGCAATGTTTTTCTTGGAGGAAGAAGCAGAAATTGGAAGCTCATATTTAAGTTGAGGAAGGAGAACTCCTTTGCCAATGGCTGTTCTGGCTGGCTGGGATAGAAAGGGGGAGATCTTTTTGGCAGAGAAGAGAAAGGAGTTTATTTTAGCTCTCACTTTGTCTATGTGGAAATGGAAGTTTAGTAACTGATCAAGCCATAGTCTAGGTTTGAAGGTGGAGGTTGTCTCTATGGAATGGTTGCCCCCTCCTTCCCAAAAGAGGAAATTTATTTGAAAAATTCTAATTATTAGCACCAGCATTCAAAAATTGTTCTTAATATGGGACTTGTCCCTACTTATTTTCTGCTTTGCCCATATCTCCAAAGGTAACATTTGAGAGGCATGCTATCATTATCTGGGATGAACAAGTCTAAACGTCAAAATCACAGTGATATTGCAATACCTAAAGCATAGCAGTTGAGAGGTATGACTGAGGGACAAAAAAATCGAAATGTTGATTATAGATATGACTGGTAATGCCTAGGGTCTGTGATCCGGGTAACCATATCATCTACACAAGATGTTCCATGCACTGGTTGTACAAGCAAGGGGTGGGATGGAACCATAAGAATTTGGAAAAGCAAGCAGACAAGTGTCAAATCTGCAAGCTTTGTGGTTACCCAGTGACATTCATTATTACTTTTAACATCAGTATACTAAGGTTTAAATAAAATGAGCAACATTTATTCAGAAGAACGATAAGGAAGTTCAAACAGTGTTAATGCTCCAACCATTTTACACCAAACTGACTATAACTATGAGAGAAAGAGAGAGCAGTACATTATGGACTAACATTCTTAAAAAAGCAATATCATCTTACAGACTTAAAGTTGCAATGGCAGCACTTTGCATTTACATTATGTACAAACATTTTAGCAGCTTTAGTTTACTTATCACCACATCTTTTCCGTAAAGAGAAAAATCTAATTTTTTTGAAACTAAGAAGTATGATGGTGCATAACCGATGCACCGCACTTAACACATAGACCTGTGCAAGCAACATGATTATTATATAATCCCTGGGATTCAATAAACTTCGTGAAGGTTTCTTGCAAAGCCTACATGGAGTTTACGTGTTTGCATGGTGAGCAGCAGCCCTTAATGAATACTCATGCTGTGGCTCGCCTTCAAATATAAGCAAGCACGGTTTTGTGGTGGCCAGGAAACCATGTAAAGCAACACAGATAGTGAACTTAGTCACAGCATAGCAAACTGGGTTACTGGGATTGTGCAGAATGCCATAAGGACCACCAGGTTTTTTCATATATTAATGTACTATTTTGTGAGGACAGGACATGGACAGTGTATGTGTACACTCCACCATACTGGGCTAGCGGGATTGAGTGTAATGCCACAAAGTTCACCAGGGTTTTTCATATATTAATGCATTACGTTGTGGGGACAGGACAGGACAGTGTATGTGTACACTCCAGCATAGTGGGCTAGTGGGATTGCATGGAATGCCACAAGAACCACTAGGGTTTTTCATATATTAATGTATTATGTTGTGGGGCCAGGACAGGACAGTGTATGTGTACTCTGGGAGATAAAATGTTGGGAGACCTGCATAGGCTCATAGCTTCATATGTACATAGGAGACTACTAGCCTAATGGCCCTATGGTGTTTAGAAGCCTAGCTGTGTAAAAAACACAAGTACCCTTATTGAGCATAGTTGGATGGTCATTGTTAGCAGAATGATTTTGAGTGCAGTACCAACTGGCTCTGCCCATGAGGGACATAGGTGCCACCTCAGAGGTGACTTTAAAATCACCCAACCAGTAGTCAAGGTTGCACTTGAACAGGGTCATTAAGGATCATGGCTTCACATGCAGTGGGAGTCTATTACAGAGGAGTGTCAGTCACTGGAGGATATATCTGTCTGCCCAGCATATTCTGTTTATGTCACAGGGTAGGTTGAAAAACCTGGGCTAAGTTATTCTTGTCCCATTTAATTTGCAGATGTGCAGCATTTCCAGTAGGGCTAGGTCTGAGACTGCTCTGTAGGGCAGGCATAGGCTACCTCTCATCATCCTGCATAATACGGAGTGCACTGACAGGCCATTCAGTCTTTCCATGTATGTCATGTTTGGAGGCCCTGGAATCTCACAGGCACAACCCTGTGTTTTCTGCAGCTGATGCAGGTGTCTGGTGAGATACAGACAGAAGGGAGTATCATACTCAATTAGTGGTCTGATAAGGGTACAGTACAGCAGAGGTATGTCCACCCTGGTCTTGGATGTGATGTTAGTATGTATGATGTGTGCAATGCAAAATGTGTGTGTTACTACTATGGACCCATAGTGATCAAAGTGTAGATTGCTATCAGCATGTGTTACCAAGTCTCAAAACATTTTGTTTGAGCTTAGATGAGTGTTATGCATATCATAATTAGCAGGGGTACTTCATTGCCAAAGGTGACAATGAGCCACTTTATGCATTAAGATTCAGTCCGTGAGTTTGGCACCAATCATTTGTGTGTGGCAGCTCCTTCCATAATACGTTTCCATCATTGGACGGCTCTATATTAGTGCATCCAGTTACCAGTCATCTGCAAACTTGGTAAACCACAGGCCATCTACCATTGCCTGCACTTCAGGGAAGTAGTTTGCAAACAGTTGAGGGCCCAGCACAGATCCTTGTGGTATTCTAATGGTAATTGGCTACTGGTTGAGGTGCAGTCCTCAACTTTGAGAGTGTGTGTTATGTCAGTGAGCCAGTTGCCTATTTCTGTACTACTGTATGGCTTAATTCCCACATGGGAGATCTTCACTATGATGCATGAAGGTGGGATAGTGTCAAAGGCCTTGGATAAGTCCACATAGGCAGTATGTCCTGTTATCTCTCATCCATGTCTTTGAGGTGAATATCCAAGAAGTCCACAAGGTTTAATAAGCAAAATGTACCCTTGACAAAAACAAAATGAGCAGGGTCAAGTGTATCAAAGGTCACCTATGTCCCTGTGGATATGGTCCATGCTGATTCCTTCCCTATCCTTGAAGATAAGTGTTTTAGGCATATGACTTAATAGTTGTAGTTCTGCATGTTACCAGATTGATGTGCATTGCACAGCACACAACATTTGATATTACATTTTGTACTGTGGTTGATATATGTGTGGAAAAAGTACTGAGACCCCAGGGCTACAGTGCATGTGTGGGGGAGGGGTGGCAACAGATGGATGTATTGTAAATATGTGACATATTTTAGGTAGGGCCCCTAGTTTGTAATGTTTACATATGTAATTTGATATCATACACAGGAAATGGATAGTAAACAGCAGTAATACAGCATAATATAAACATTTCCATAGTATGATGAACAGTGTGTTTCTGTGATGGTTAGCAAAGTGTATATGCATGCGAGATACACATGTTTGTGTGTAGGTAAGCAGTGCACAAATGCATGCCTCATTGCTAAAGTCTGACAGTTAGTCTTGATTTTATGAAATACTCCTGCTGCTTAACTGACTCTGTGGCAGCATGTGTTAATACATTGATCCATTCCGATTTTGGCCCAGATGGTACTGAGCTTGAATACAGGCATATCTAATACTTTAAAATACTTTTCATTATAGAGTGATAATGCAATGACATGAATTGGTTATATGAGATGTGTTGCTGCATTTTGCCTCCACTCAGTGTTGCTGCCCAAAAACAGAAGGGATCCAATGCTTTTTCTGCTACTTATATGTGTTGTGTGTGATTCTATTTTTTGACCAGATTAAAGGTGCCAAAATGGGGTAGATAGGAAAGTGGTGAAATTGGGAGCAAGCAGAAGGAAGAACAAAGTCTGAGAGTTAGTACTGGTCTCTGGAACACACCTGCTACTTAACTGACTGTATGGTGGCAAGTATTAATGCAGTGATGCATTCCTTTTTGGGGCCAGATAGTCTTCTTTTTCTTCTTTCAGCTTTTCCCAGTTAGGGGTCACCACAGCAGATAACCATTTGAAGTGGAGTTTTACAGTGTCGAGTTGCCAGCCTGGCGTCCAACCTTCCACAGAAGGCACATGCATGCATGCACTCATGCCTAGGGCCAATTTAGTGTGCCCAATCCACCTACAGCATGTCTTTGGGATGCGGGAGGAAACCGGAGCACCCGGAGGAAACCCACGCGACCACAGGGAGGTCATGCAGACTCCGCACAGAAGGCACCAAAGCTGAGGATTGAACCGGAGAATCTCTTGCTGTGAGGTGGCAATGCTAACCCCTGCACCACCGTAGCCGCCCTTTGGGGCCAGATAGTACTGAATTCAAATACAGCTGAATGCAATATGTTTAACTACTTTCCCTTTACCATTGCTGTGCGTTGGTCTGTGATGCACACCATCATGCAATAATGCATTAAAGAAAAAAAATGGGGAAGATAGGACAGTGGGGAGCAAGCAGGGGGCAGAACAAAGGGAAAGCAGGGCAGGAATGTGCAGGAGGGAGGGAGGTGGGAAAGAACCATAACTATCATTTCTTTAACAGTGTAAAGTGAACATATATGCCAAATATTAACTGAATTTGGACTGTCACCTCCAGAGAGAGGGGTGACCACAACACAGTCATGTTGTACAGTCAGTTGGACCAAATCAGGTGTGTCAAAAAGATATGTGTATGAAATGGAGAGCTATGTATGGGACAATTTGTTTTGTTGGACAGGTGCCCATTTTTTTTTCTTTTTTTTGAGAGAGAGAGAGAGAGGAATGTTGGGGAAGGGACATAGGAATGTCTGGGTGAGGAAGCAATTGCAGACAGACAAGGCAAACAAGACAAAAGACATGAACGGTGATGGACACAAAATGTTGGAGGACACCATGATTAGGGTAAGGGTTGGGACATCATGAACCCATGATCGTCAAGTGGGGTGACAACTCACTCCACAGGTTGTGGCAGTGCCTGATCTTTGCATCTCCTCCTCCTGGTATTATGTAAAATGAGGGAGAGAAGCCTCTCTAGCCAGTGTAGGCATGCACCAACAGTGTAGCACACAACCCTATGCACTATCCCTGGCAATTCAGTGCAGGTGATAAAATCACCACCTCTACAACTGCTCCCAGAGGGTACCACTAGGCCAGCTTCTGGGGCAGAACTACCTGAGGGGGAAGGTAGTGCAGGGGCAGCAGAGGCGGTGGTGCCAGGTTGTCTCCCAGATGTGCTGAGCAATGGTGTTGGAGCCAGTGGAAGGGGGTCAGGCAGATCCTGTGAGGCAGGCGTACCCCTGTGCTGTGAAGCATTTAGTGATGTGGTGCACATGGATGACATGGACACATTTTGATGACATGTAATAAAAAAATAAAATAAAAATAAAATAAAATAAAAAAGAGAAGATAAGGGTTGGGATGAGAAAAAAAAGTGAAGATTAGTACCTTCATGTGTGACATACAATGCATTGATACAGTTAATTGACAATTATCTTAACTTTTACTTTTAAAAGTTCCAACTCTTAACAGATAACTTTTACTTTTAAGACTACCAACTTCTAACAGATGCACTCTATACTACAGTTTGCATGACGTACTCTTTGACATGTGCATATATTGCACACATGCATGTTCCAGTTATACAGATTACAATTTACAGCAGGGCATGCGTGTCACTGGTATACAGCTTTTACTTTAAACCTTTAAATTGCACATAATTGAAGAATTGACAGTATTGTATAGTTGGAAAGTGTGATCTTTGAACCCACAACCTCCGACTAAAGTCTAACATCATACTCTTGGTTTGTGCTACAGACTAATGCATGCATACTTGCTTTTACAGTTGAGATATGAATGCGCAATTTGATACAACTCCATAAAATACGATTTAAAAAAATCTTTAACTTTTAATGCTAGAATAACATTATTATTCTGCTGTATATATATCACATGCTTCCCTCATCCTCACCAATCTGGCCTCATGGGTTCGTACATTGATCTCATTGTAACTGTGAGCTATGGAAAAAACGGAGCAGAACAGAATACCATTATGAATGCCAGTCTTGCCTATATTCAGCTTTTAAGTCTTACAAGTAATGTTTGTAGTTGATACACGTGTGGGATGTCCACAGTCCTAGGTTCCCCACTCCAACATTTGAGGGTATCCCTCTTCCTCCTGTGGAGGTCATTGTAGTGATGTCTACATTGTTCATCATTGTAGGGTGGCACTGGTTACAGCCCAGGCTAAACTATTCCAAGCTTTTGACTTTTTTTTTCTCAAAAATCTCTTTATTGAATTATACAATGTAACATAACAACAAAACATCAATACATTGTAAATATAGCCATTTTAGGAGTTGATTAAAGTTGTACAACTTGTGGTAGCAGATTGCAACCCATTAAGGTAAGAAAAAATAAAATACAACGATATATACAATATATACAAATGGTAACCAAGAAGCAAAAGAATAAATAAGATTATATTTATATGTAAGAATGAAGTATGAGAGCAAATCAATCATGTTTATGAACTAAGACAAGAAAAAACTTTAAAAGCTATTAATCATTGTTAATAATAAGAAGGACCTTCTCCAAAGCTTTGTTTTTTAGAGCCATTTTTTTAGGGCTTTTCATCATAGTTTTTTGTGCTGCAATGTATGAGTAAGCCATTTTCTTAAAGGTATCCCAATTTAATTTAGTGTGGTCAAGCCAATTTTGGGTAATGTAAAGTTTTAAAAGAGAACAAATGAATATAAACACATGAGTATCTAATTTAGAAAGATGAAATATAGGTATGTGAAGAATTGCAGTTTCCCAGGACAAAGTAGATTTGTGATAACCCATTTTCTGTAACCTTACTTTCAAAGAAGTCCAAAGTTTATGTGAGTAATGGCAATACCAAAAAATATGCAAAAGATCAGCTTTGGGATAGGAACAACAAGGACAAGAGGGAAACTTACTAGCATCAAATTTATTCAGTTTGGAAGGAGTATGATAAGCATTATTATTTATCATCAATTGGGTATAGAACAATTTCTTGAAAGGGGAGTGTTCCAGAGTGTTTCTTATGGCCAAGAGTTTTTGTTTCTCAGTTATTTGAGAATTATGTTTCTCCCAAAAGTTAGAAAAAAGACACCACAAGTCTTGTATTAATTTATTTAACAAGTTATAAGATTTTGATAACATTTTCTCAGGTAATGATAATGTATTGATCAACGTGTCTAAATTAATAAGATCTTGCTCTTTCGGCTTTGTAAGAACACATTTAGCCATAGCCACATCCCTTATTTGACGTAAGATTATAGTATACTTACAGCTAACATTCAAGGTATTCCGTAGATTAGCCAAAGATAAGTCTTTATATTTCAAGAGATCCCAAACCTTCATATTTTTTATAAGAGGATATTTTGTAAGATTAAATGGTGTATTATCCAACATTAGATTGGGATTCAGGTGAAGTGGTTGAAGTAAATGAAAAATATTATCAAGATTGATAAGTTTCAATAACTCCTGAAAAGCTTTGATCTTATGTTTTAGGAAATTTGAGAATTTAAGAGTGTTCAGAATATCTATAGAAATGAATGGAATGGCCGCAGGGTTTATGTTTTTGGATATAATATATTGATGCCATAACTTAACCCACTTCGGATACTGAATATGGTGAATATTATTCATTTTAGAAATGGACATTAGTTTGTTTGCAGAAACAATTAAATAATAGAGTTAGAAATTTGGCAATCCTAAACCACCCCCATCCTTAAGAGTCGATAATCTAGAATATGAAATCCTGACTGTTTTAGGAAACCAGAAAAATTTAGCTAGTTCTTTATTAACTTTGTCGAAGAAGGATTTAGGAATTATTTGATCTGAAGAGTTGAATTGGTAAAGAAATTTGGGAAGAATATTCATTTGATTATTGCAGCTTTGGATAGAAGTGATAAATTAAGAAGTTCCCATCTACGCATATCTGACATTATTGATATCCATACTTTATTCAAGTTATTTTGGAATGAAGGGTGATTATTATGCTCCATGTGAATACCCAAATATTTAATCGAATAGGTAATTTGAAAATAGGAGTCAGGAAATAAGTATGATGTATGTGCCAACTGATTTAAAGGGAGAATATGAGTCTTTTGGGAATTAATGTGATAATCCGACGCAAGTGAAAATTTCTCAATAGAGTTAATTATTTATTAAGATCTGTGATGGGAGTTTGAAAGTATATGACTAAATCATCAGCAAAAGCTGAGACAAATAGATTAGTGTTGAAAACCCTAGAAACCCTATGAAATGTGTTTTGTGATATGTATAAGAGTAATGGTTCTAAATATAAATTAAAAAGAAAGGGAGATAAAGGACAGCCCTGTCTCGTACCTCTAGTAATCTTTATAGGGAGTGATGTGGAACCATTAATATAAAATCTAGTGAAGGATTCTTTATATAGAGTTTTGATTAACTTTATAAATGAAATGGGAAAGTTAAAACAGGACATGATTTGAAAGAGGAAATCCCAACTCACTCTATCAAATGCATTTCATGCATCAAGAATCAATGCATATATTGGGTTTTTATCATTTTTTATAAGATGGATAATGGATTCCAAAGTCAAGGTGTTATCCCATGCATGCCTGTGAGACATAAAACCTGTTTGGTCTGGGGATATTATTGATGAAAGAACCTTCTTCAATCTGTTAGCAAGAATTGATGATAAAATCTTGATGTCTAAATTGATTAATGAAATGGGTCTATAATTACGAGGGTCTGTTTTATCTTTATTGTTTTTCAGAATTAGTATAGTTTTTGAAGTGTTCCAATGGAGATCAGATATGTCATTTATTTTTACGTAGTTATATACTTTGAGAAGAAAGGGAGCAATTACAGACTTAAAGGATTTAAAGAATTCCGATGTAAATCCATCATGACCTGGGGATTTACCAAGTTTAAGTCTATCAACTGACTCAGAGATTTCTAGAAGACTAAGAGGAGCTGAAAGAATGCTTTGTTGTTTTTCATTCAACATAGGGAATATTATGGAGCTTAGAAAGCTATTTATATGTTTTTTTACTATAGATTTGGAATTTTTAGAATATAAATCTGTGTATAGTAGTGTAAAGAGTTGCAAAATTTCCTTGTCCATGTTGTATATTTGGTTTTTGTATTGTATGGATGATATTTTAGGCCTATCAAAATGTTTTTTAATTATTCTTGCCAAGGTTTTGGAAGGTACTTGAGCCCATTCAGAGTAAGTGGCTAATAATCTTTGCTCTAGTATTGAGAGATTATTTTGATGTAATATAATAAGATCTTTTTGAGAGTCTATAATTTGCTTATAATATGTTAAATCCGGATTTAATCTATATTGATTTTCAAGAGACTGGATTTTTAATTTTAGAGATCTTTCTTTGTTATTAAATTGCTTTTTAAGATATGAAGCCTTCCCAATAAACATTCCCCTTAACCTAGCCTTGCAATCAGCCCACTGTATATCATAGGGGATATCTGTTGAGTCTAAATTGTTTTCCATTTCCTGAATTATTTCTATACACAATTTACTAATTTCTTTATTTGAGAGCAAGTTGTTGTTCATTGTCCAACTATTTTGTTTGGATGCATGACCTGAGTTAAAATCTAGATTTAATTTTAATAAAATTCTAGAGTGGTCAGACAAAAATCTGGGCTCAATAATAAAGTCCAATAAAAATTGTGAAAGAGGATTAGATATAAGGAAGTAATCTAACCTTGACCATGAATTATAGCATTTTGAGTAATATGTGTATATATCTTTTTTGAGTATTCAATGAGTTGTAAAGGGTCTATGAGGTTATATTCCAATATTAAATCTTCAAGAGCAAAAGATGCTTGTTGATTATAGGATGAGGAACAACTAGTGCGATCAATATCTGGGTTAATTACTGCATTCCAGTCCCCACCTACCATAACATAGTGATCTTTGTAAGAAGAAAGGATATTATATATCTGTAAAATAAAAAAATGTTGACAACTACAAGGACCGTAGAGATTTAGTACCAAAAGTGGTTTATCAAGATTGTGTATGGTGGAAGTAAAATAGCACCATCTACCCTCATTGTCATATTTTTCTTCAATAATAATCCCTTGAAATTTTTGTTTAATTATGATGGCCACCCCCCTGGAATTAGAAGTGTCCCCAGAAGCTATTATTTTTTTGATCCATTTTTTATTTTTTTCTTTGTACCAGTCATCTCTAGGAATATGTGTTTCTTGCAGGAAACATATATTGGCTTGTGATTTATATATTAAATGAAACAGTAAAGATTTCTTAGCTTTATTTTGGATCCCTCTTATATTCCAGGAATCAATTATTAATAAATTTGTCATGTACTTATAAATGGTCTGTTAAGAAAAATGTAGGAGATTAAATTATTTGCATATATAGAAATGGTAAAAACAAAGAAAAAACATAACCTAGTCTTAGTAAGACAGTTACTCTGTAAAAAGGTATGTTTCAGGATAAAGTTAACTTTAATCTCACATTCTTCCTTCTTCCCTACCCCAGTGCCTACCCACCTTATCTTATCCAAAGAAGGAAGATACATATATCTAAATACAAAACTTATGTACTTGGTTACCAATAACAGCATAACGTATGAAGAAAATTTAAGTAAAGCCCTAAAAAGGACTATAACAAAGTTAACAAAACTAAACATATTTACACCACTATCAAAACACAAGATGCCCGACATACTCATTCCCCATTCATATGTGCAAACACAAACTCCTGTAAAATTAAAAGGAATTGTGTCAAAGTAAATAGCATTGTTAATCTAATACTATAAAGGGAATTTGTAATGAAAAATATTAGTGAGACTTAAATATAATTAGTAAGGCCTAATAAAGTTAGATATTTATAATCAAAAATGCATGTGTAACAGCATAAGGGTATGTCTCAAACCATATAAATTAAATGTTAGTAAAAATATAAAGTATTAACAATTAAATATGAGAAATAATATTTTTATATCAATAAACTATTTAATCAGTATGTCCCTGACTAACCGTCTTTATTATTGTCTAAATTAATTTGTAGGACTCAAGTATGTGTATTGTCTATAGAAAATGAAGACACCATCAAATCTAAAATAGAGTCCCCCCTCAATACAAAATCACATGTCTACCACACTTAGTTATAAATACTAATAATATATGTAGCATGTTATTTTAGATATGAATGTAAATAAATGTAGCATGTTAATATAAATCCTATCTTGAGTAAGTATCCATATTAGATTTATGTAACATGAACACTAAAAATGTTTACTAGGGGCTTCAAATTACCCATTGACACTTTTGTTAAACATTACAACTTCTAATATTGACAAATGTTATATATATTACTAAACTTGAATGAAATTATAATTATAAGAGTGAATTGGAAGAACAGAAACCAACATAAGTCCCTTCATAGGATAATACAACAGTCCAAGCTCACTGTGAGAAATATAAAGTCAATATACATCATAGTTAAACATATCAACATAAAACTTCCACTCTAATATGTACATCAATTAATGACAGCAAAACAAGACTATTTTGAGATAATATAGAAAACCTCTCGGCTAATTAAAAGCCGTATTAGCTAAATCAAACACTGTCTATGTTAAAATAGCATTTATAGATGTATCCCAATCTCCGCACATACGTAAGAACCTTTGTGAGCATTTATGAGGTTTCCTGTAGCACGCAAAGCTACTGACCCAGTCTGAGTTATTATAGCCACTTACGTGCACAAACACTGCTGTGATGAACAAAATACAGTCTCGACAATGGAAATCTGCAGCTTTCAAAAGTCGCGACTCCAGGAAACCAGAAAGACATCTTTAAAGTGAAGGAATCAGATTACAGCCTTACCACCGAGCACAACAAGACTATGTAGGCAAACAGCTGTAATTATACCACAAACCTCTAGTTTCTGACATTGTGGATAAGCCTTAAATCTCCCTGAGAAAGCGATGTCATCTTGAAACCATACATTTAAAGGAAAGATGCGTGCCTGATCTAGACGTGAAATAAAGGAAATCTGTCAAGGTTAGTCACGCTGTGCTGACACGAGAACTTGGAATATTTCCCTCCATTCTTTTTGAGTACAGATTGTCGTTGAAAAGAATATTTCTTCATAAATATAATTGACTGTTTACTCTCAGATATTGTAAAAGCATGGTATTCTGAGAAACTAATATTTTGAGATTGCGTCAATGCTAAATATCCTTAAACACATGAAATACATATCATAAGACCAGATTGACTTTTCCCTTGGTAAATCTTATCATAAGTTCATTTTAATTAAAGAATAAATATTAATAAATGTAAGTTCACTAACTGAACATCAAATGTACTTACATTGATTAGGAGAGTTGCTATTTTGAAACTGTTTCAGGAAGGGTTTTGAATACTTTTAGGAAGATGTCTTTAGCTTCTTGTGGATCAGTAACCATAAATCTTCTGTCATTATGACTGAAAGAAAGAGTGTTTGGAGTAACGATAATGAACTTTATCCCTCTCTTTATCAGATCTGCACAATATGGTGATAATTTTTGTCTGTTCATTTTTATTTGTGAAGGTAAATCCTGTGAAAAGGTCAACTTATGATTATTCCATATAAGATGTTTTTTGCTTTTGGCTGCTTCTAAAATACGTTGAGTGTCTTGAAAGTTAAGTAATCTTGTGTAGATAATCCGAGGTGAAGTGGTATCTTGTCTGGCATGCAAAGATCTGTGCGCTCTCTCTACAGTTAAGGTTTTTGAAGTTGTCTCACAATTAAGTAATGTCTCAAATATTTGTTTAGTCACTAAAGTTAAGTTTTGATTTTCATAAGACTCAGGTAATCCTCTAATTATTATATTATTTCTGTGGCTCCTTGCCTCTAAGTCCAGTAATTTGGCTTGTATTTCTGCAATGAGAGTATCTTTTAATTTTAGATCTCGTTCAACTGAATCTGCTCTTATTTCCATAGCTAGATTTTTGTTTTCAAGTATGTCTATTCTTTCATTTATTTGTTTTAAAGTTTTACCAAAATCAGTGAATTGTTCAGAAAAGCTCTGTATAGCACTATGAATGGGTTGTAGTGCCATCTTTAAGTCTTCTAAATGGAAATTAGAGTCACTTTTATCTTTAGTACTTACTTTAATATTCTCAGTAGATTGTTTGGTGGTTCTTAATCTTTTAGAACCAGTGTCCTTCTCTGGAGAAAGCATAGAGGAGAATTTGGCCTTGGTTGTCTGCGTCTTCATGGAGTCAGAGTTGCCAGCCATGCCCAGGATAGAGGTGTGAAAACAGGATATCTGACTCAGAGATGAGCTTCTAGGGTGCACGTGTCTAAAGACTGTTGAGGCCAAAATTGTTCTGAAGTAAATTAACACAAAAGTTACACTCTACCCAAGAATAAATAATCTTAGTATAGAGGAGTTGTCTCAAAGATAATTTCTGTAGAAAAAGCTGTGGAGAAATTTTGCTTAAAAGTTGTTAAAAATAGCCGGTAGTTACATAGCAGTGAGGAGCACAGTGAATAGAGAGCAGTCTAGCCGGCGACCATCTTGGAATGAATCAAGCTTTTGACTTATACTGAGAGCCAGAATAGTCCCACTGCAAAAGCCTGGAAATGTGGATCTTAACTAGAAGTCCAATAAAAATCTTGGACTCCTGGACACATCATCTCTGTGCCCTAAACCTGACTTCCGTACAAATGCATGCCATGTCTGCCATGGATCTAGAGGAATGGAGAATGATGCTTTCCCGCCAATTCAAGCCATTGCATTTACTGGGGGTACACACACTGTTCAAAAATGTTACGCTCCGCTTACCATCATGCAAACACGGTACTGGGCAGTGCACACCTTCAAGCACAGCGTTTTCGCGATAGTAAACAGAGTGAAACACTAACAAGCAAAGAAAATTCAAGGTTATTGGCTGCACAGGCAGTTGTGTATGTGTGTTATTCAAATGTGAAGGCCATTGCAGTCCAGATAGTAGAAATATACTTACAGGAATATAGTACACAATATACCCACAGTCATACGTTTACGAATAAATGTGATAATATATAGATGAATACATAACTGACACAATACTAGTGCCTCAGCCCTCATACATATAATTGATAGCTACACCATGTCAAGTGTTATAAGTGACAGTGACTATAATGGGGAGTAGAACAGCAGTAGAAGTGTATGGAATATGCTGTATTGGAGCCCAGCATACTGAGTATGGCAGTCCTACACTTACACCTGTTGCCACAAGAAGATTGAGAAAACACTTGTCTATGTTGCAGTTCATGGCTATGAACTACAGTGTCTCAACAGTAAAACAAAGGTTACACATCCTGTACTAGAATCCAGGACCATCTGTACTTTAGCCCTACACTTACACCTGCTGCTACAGGAACAATTACATGACATTGCCTATTTTACTAATCATTCTTAAGGTCTCATTGTTAACCTTTGCTCAGTGTTGCTTAGCGGGTTTGTGCAATTCCAAATAGTATTAATTGAATACATTTGGTTTCTGTCTGGGTCCTGTATAGCCAGTTGTCCAGTTTGCCCTAAGCAGTGCATTGTACAATGCCCCCCCCACAAAAAAAAAAAACAAAAAAAAGGAGAGGTACTTGAAATGAGGAAATGCAATCTATGAACTCTATGACATACACACTAGAAAATGTTAGTACACATGAGATATTTCTGCACAGGTCTGGATTAGAACTCTCACTCCAATGCACATTCAGAATGTGTGCAGGATGTGTGCCTTATTTCTCTTTGCCACACAAACAACTTTGCAGCAACAAACTTAAATCAATATGCACATCACCAACTGCAACAGCATCTATACTATCAAACTATACAAGTGTTATTTGTACATGTATTAGTTTTAGATGTAGTGACCTAGTGATCACACAACTTGTCATGATTATTGCTTGCACATTTACAGCTCTGCCTTACATTTCAGTGTTTGTTGGCCATTCTTCATTTATCTGAGAGTAATCTGAGACAAGCAGTGTGTAAGCCATTCTATATCATTGGCCTTAAAATGTGTGATGTAAGTGGAAATAATATCATATGCAGTTGCCAGCAAATGAAGGGCAGGTTGGATGTTAAGAAACTCAACCTGTGACCTGTGTGCTGCTTGCTTAAATTTCCAGCCTTACATCCAACACTTTGTAGATCTAAATTGATGCACTCAGTGGAAGTAAGACAGCTTGCAGTGCTGTTGTGTTTTCCATCTCCCAACCACTAATCATTCAAAGTTGCAATCCATAAAACCAAACACTGACGGAGTGCCTGGACTATGTTTACATCTTCTACACAGATCCAAGGTTTTGGGATTCAACAATTCTAATGGGTTCACACCTCATTTGCATATTCACCTTGCTACCAGCCCTGAATCTACACCATAGAACAAGACAACTGTGTAGTTAGGCAAACTGATGGTGAGGAGAGTTACATATGTTTGGAAGACTGCAAAATTTATTTTTCTTCAGGATATATCTGTACAGAGAAGTACTGAACTTCAGAAGGTATGCTTCCATTTTGTCACCTACATACTGTATATGCTGGAATGTAGTTAAGAAAAATCTGAAGCAAAGACTTTACAGTTTTATCTGTATGCATTAGTTAAAAGTGTACTGATGGCACGGGCATGCTTGTGAATCCATTTCAGAGGTACATACATGATTGCCAATACATGAAAATGGAATGAGGTCTGATGAATATGTACAGATGTTTCAGGGACAGGTCTTTTGATAGCACTTTTAGCACTTCAAAGATGGTTTGTTAGCAAAATGTGTCATTTGCCTGTTTTGGGTGGGGGAGTAAAGCTGAGTTACTATTATAGCACAAACATGGATGGACTGTTGTTTTGGAGGGGCAAAGCTGAATTACTGTTATGACGCAAACAAGGATGGACTGTCCTTTTGGAGGAGGGAGCAAAGGTGAGCTACTGTTTTAGCACAAACAAGGATGGACTGTTGTTTTTGAGGAGTACAAAGCTGAGTTACTGTTATGGCACAAACAAGGATGGACTGTTCTTTTGGGGGGGAGCAAAGGTGAGTTACAGCTATGGCACATACAAGGATAGGTTGCTCTTGTTACTCTCCTTATTTTGCATCCTGCCTGTTGTTAGTATTTCACAGCTGTAGAGTGTTTTATGTTTCTTCAGTGGGTAATACTGACTGGCGACCTTTTTTGTTTTATCTAGAAACAGTTATTTTGTAGTTATGTGATACTTATATGTATTAAAATTCTGTTGTCTTTTATGACACCTATGAGTATGACATCCAGACGTGTCAGTTCACTGACACCCCCTTTACCGATGCTGAGAACCAAGTGATTGTAGATGGCTTTAGGCAGTGTGGTACTTTTCTGCTGGAAAGGGGATGGGGAGGTATGGAATGTAGGATGCGAATAAGGTGGCAGATAGTAGATGATGTCAGTGCTGTGGGTGGCCATGACAGGACATATGAGCAGGTGCACCAAAGGGTGACTGATATGATCACATCTGTACTGAGGAGAACACCTACAGTGGGCAGTGACTAGATGGTTACTGGGGAAGTGCCTGCTTAGGGAACCACCACTAACCCCCAATGAAGAGATCCTGGCCAATATCAGAGATTCAGACAGCTAACAGGAGAGTGCAGTACAGCATGTCCTGGATGTCTGCAACAGTTTCTGAGATAGCAAGCATATCACAGGAGGAGCTTCAAGGTAGGCTTTGCTATCTGAACAGTTGCATATTGTAGGACAGTAAAATAATTGAAATTGATAACTTAATTCTGTGTCACATGTCATTTTAGGGAGGCAATTGAAGATTGCTATAGTTATAAGCTTTAAGTTAGAGGTGTCAGACACATTCTTGTTGAAATTATAGTTAATACACATATAAAGGAGTACATGTATTACCCCCTCTGTTACTGTTAGTTGTGATGATGTTGCCCTTACCTCTTGCTTAACTTCTTTCAGGACCATCTGCATTACAGAGGAGTATCTCATCTGCAGATGGTAAAGCAAAAATTTTTATGTCAGTACTGCTAAGCACTTTAAAGAAATATTATAGTGTGTGATGTTGATATCAGGCCTGCTGTGTGTATCGCTGTACTGTCTAATAGTGACAACACTGTTAGTTTGTTAGCATATATTGCACAATAGTAGTGCAGGTGTTAATTTATTCCTGTGTTTTTTGCTTTTTATCAGAGGTGATCATGACAATGCGAGTGTGGGCCCTGTGCCCCCTGATGTCAGTGTATCAGCAGACTCTTATGATGATGATGGTGGCCAAAGTGACACACAGTCAGGGGGAGCATAGGTTGAATCTGACACTAAGGTTGACATACAGTCTTCCCCTGCATTTCCATTGGACACAGCCAGTAGGCCTATGCCTACCCAGTCCAGTGAGACCACAGATATTAGACAGGTGGACGGCAAGGACATTTATCAGGGAAGTATGGCTACTGCAGCTTCATTTCCTGTTGAGACTGGATGTAGCCAAAATGTGGGCAAGGTGACACACAGGAGGATTGATAGAGGTGCTTGGAGGGGGCCTGCTGTCCCTCATTCACCTGTTGCAGGCTTCTCTTCCATTGCCACTCAACATATGTTTAGGGCCAACATGGAGGCACAGGCACATTCCCATAGGTGCTTCAGACCAATGCTCAGGTTGTGGATGTGGCACAGTCTGAAATGCTGACTACCTCCACCATGTTGCCGATTCACTGGATAGGATGATTGAGATGTTGGAATGAGGGGTGTCTGTGATGGACTGAAGGGTATCTGTCATGGAATGAGCAGTGTCTGTGATGGAATGTCTGCTGGGAGGGGAATGGCATCCTCATGGGCGTAGGTCATCCACATATCTGCTGTCAGCCAATGTGGCCATGCCTGATCATGCTCCCATAGTGTCAGTACTTCCACTGCTCCATCAGTGAGTGTGCTGTCCATACCCAGATGTGACAGGCCACAGGTTCATGGTCCTGGGAGTCCCTATGAAGGGAGCTCATCTAACAGACATCAGTCGCATTAAAGTAGCAGCACTGCATCTGACCTTTGGTGTGGAGGTACCAGTTCATCTCTTAGCAAAGCCAGTTCTCATGGTTGGTGATGACAACAATAAGCTGACACCTCTATCATACATGGCTCACACCTGTCCGACATACCAAGAGAGCCAGCACAGAGCTTGGCTGTTTTCATGCAGACACACACACCAATTTCACCTGGAGGACTCCTACAGATACACACAACAGTTACTCATTTTGTCTCACTGGCCATTTGTTGGTTTATCCATATATCTGCCTTCTTCTCTTTCTTACTCACACACACTCACCGACCTTTTGTGTCAGCCTAGGCTTCCTGCTCTCCCAAACAACACCCTGTGCAAGTGATGATAACTGTGCCATATCCCTGTTTTCTATCTTTTGGATTCAGGGATACAAAAGCTTTATGTCTGATACTCTGGTCTATATCATATGATTGACATTTGAAAATGTTGAATCACCTTTACTCAACACAAAAATGTCAAACTCTAAGTTTGGCCAATGGCCAAATCACCAATTTCTTTCCAAGAGAAAGAAATCAGAAGGCCAACAAACAACACCACATAAAAAACAAACGTATTTAAGTGGGGGGCTTCATCCCCCACACCCCCTAACTAAATATTCTAACTCCAAGACTGCACTGAAGTCGGAGAAAGGCCAGGTGTGATAGAATGGCCAACCAATTTCTTTCCCTTGGAAAGAAATCAATGATTTGGCAGTTCAACAAACTTAGAGTTCGACATTTTTGTGTCAACTCAAATGTCGATCTTCTAATATAGACCCTGATACTCAGGGTGCATAGCTAACTTATTGCTTCATGTATCTGCATTTGTGGTGTTGAACTGGTAATTGTATCTTTGACTTATTTTGGCCTTGGAAAGTTAGACAGTTGGTATCATCAAAATTTCCCAACTTTAGAGTGAAAGTTGTGAAGTCAGAAACTGCAATGTGTATCATTACTTTTTAACTTCTCTCTCTTTAATAATTTTCCAGTACAAACATATGGTGCTAAACTGAGGGCATGCAGTGATCATCAGTATTTTGAGAGGTATGACTGCATGAATCTTTGTACCTGAGACCTACTACTACTTAGTAATGGACACATAAATCAAATAAGTCTCTGCTGTCACATGCTAAGGTAAGTTCTGTACAGAACTCCCACCTTTTCCAAGCTTACTGGACTGAGTAATGAAATATAAGGATATGCCACACAGTCATATTAGTAAACAATATACTCTAGGTTTAGGACTTACCTTGTAAATGCAGCAGTTGATACAGTTTTAGTTCAGGGCTGACTCTGTCTGATGCAAGCAGTATACAGCCAATACATGGGGAGGCAAAGGTTGTGTGAGCTGTCTTGCATCAATGTTACTATATGTATATGAGTAGGGGGAAGGTTTTAGGCCCCAAGGTGGTGAGTGATGTGCTATGTTTTGCCTGTTAGCCAGTGAAAGGGCATACTGAGGACACCTTTGTCTGCCTACACCCACAGCAGCTGGTGGTTCCCCCTGTGACTCATCTACCTGTGACTGTGGTGAACTTGGCATTGCTGGTGGGATGCCTGGCCCTTATCCTTACTGATCCTGCTGGAGCTGTTTTCTCAGGATTATGTTGTATAGCATGGCACATACTGTGAATATTTCTGTACATGTCCATGGATTGTACTGCAGGGCTCCCCCAGATGTATTAAGGCACCAGAATCATGACTTCAGCAGCCCAAGCACATGCTCTATGATATTTCTTGTTTGAGTGTGTGCCTCATTATGGCATTCTTCTCTGGTTGTGTGCACATTTCTGACGTGTGTCCTCAGCCATGCTTCCAGTGCATAGCCTGCATCCCCCAGTAAATATCCTGTGGGATATTCCCCAGCAAACATCTACTACATATGGGAGGTGTGTCAGATATGTGAGTCATGGAAACTGCCAGGTTTCCCAGTACATATGTTCAAGATGATTCCCTTGGAATTACACACAACTTGGCAGCTGATAAACTGGAATCTCTTTCTGTTAATGTAGAACCTACCCTGTTCCCTGGGTGGTGTCTTAATTTCTACATGTGTGCAATTTATGGCACCCAGTTCTTCAGAGTAGTGTGCTATATGGTAGAACTCCTGCATATTTCTGGTCCTCTCCACAGCACTATAGGGAAAATATATGTGGTCACTGGCATGTTGGAGCTTAGCATTCAGGAAATGGTGGAATATCCTGGATGCTGATGCCTGTGACAACCCCGGAATGTCCTCTTTTGGTCTCTGAAATGTATCTGTAGCTAAGATTCTAAGGGCTACACATACCTTTGTCTCCACTTGAATTGGTTCCCCTCGGTTGGCTCTGGCTCTGAGTTGAGGATGGCAGAGGTTACAGAGTTCCTGTTGTGTGTCACTGTCCAACCTGTAACATTCCACAATTTCCACATCATGTAAGCTGTGAAAAGTTAAACGGTAGGAGGGTGTGGCCAAGATGCTGGCTAACTAGCAGTGCAAAGCTTTTGCTCTGCTTCATGTTATTTTTCTCTGACAGGATTTTATTATTTTTTTTTCTCAACAAAATATTGATTTTTTTAATAGAACTACATAATTAAGCTAGTATAGATACCTTTCTGAAAGAAAAAAAATTACATTTGGAAGCACCATTTTAATTTTCCTGTCAGTGTACATTTTGACTGTTCATCTATCATGAGTCACACAAAAGTGAACTCACAAGAAAAGTCCATAAAAAAAGAACTTCAGCTATTATTGGGAGTATACAAGAACTTTCTATTAAACTAGACAAACTGGAAACAAAAATGAATTGTATAAAAGAAGACTGCAAAAAGCAAATGGATTTTCTAAATGAAGTGTTAAAACAGCAATCTACTCAGATTTCTTCAATTGAAGATGCAGTGCCAGATTTAGATGGAAGATTGACAGAAACTGAAAGTCATACAGATTTCTTACTAAAGCAAAACACTTTGTTACTTGAAAAGATAGAAGATTTAGAAAGCAGGTCCCGTAGAAATAACATTAGGATCTATGGAATCCCAGAGAAAGAAGGGGACAATTTGATACTTTTTAAAAATACTTGGTTGCCTAAAGCTCTTAACTTGCCAGAAGCCCTCTCATTTAGCATTGAAAGGGCACACAGGTCCCTCTCATCATCCTCCTTAAAGAAGAACTCTCCAGTGCCTAGATCCATCATTGTTAAACTTCAGTCTAGTCAAGATAAGGAGTTAATTTTGAAGACAATCTGGGCTAACACACCAATTAAGCTGAAAGACAATGTCATAAGATTTGACAATGATTACACTTCATTAGTTATGACCAGAAGAAAAGAAGCTATACCATTCATTAACAGCCTCAAGAAAATTGACATAAAACCCCACTTGTTTTTCCTGCAAAATTAAGGATCGCCTTTCCAGATGGTCAGAAAATTGTCAACACCTTAGAAGAAGCATTGGACTACACCAAGAAAAATAAAATACTTGACAAGATAGAAGATATGGAGTGGGCAAGTGCCAGTTTAAGAGACAAGCATCTAAAAACAACTGGACAACTAAAGACAAAAATTGTAAAAAGATGAAAGAAAAGTAAAGCTTTACTTTAATTTGTTTATTTTACCTAAATTGATGTCATTTGACCAGCAATCAAAATAGGACACTTTACAACTGCCACCTTAAACAAAAGAATGTGTCAAATCCATGTTTAACACATTTCGCTAGGGCACTAAAGTCGTGCCCTTTGCGAATGCAATACAGGTGATCCCTGATCCTCTCCTTAAGACATCTATTGGTCTTGCCCATGACTTTAGTGCCCTAGTGAAACATGTGTTAAACACAGATTTGACACATTCTTTTGTTTTTCAAGTTTTTATGTTGTGCATCATAATGTACTTGTGGGTAATCTAGTGAATCATACTGAAGTGGTGGAATTGGAATGGATCCTTAGATTGGAGGCACAATAGGCCATGGGGCTGAATGATAATGTCCCTCTTAGACCACTGCTGAAGTCCATAGGTTCATAAGTTCATACTAGGCTATCTGCCCTAGGGCATTTATAAGCCTAGCCAGAATGTGTTTGGCTTTCACCACCCATTTTAAATTTATTGTGCTATGCCCTTTTTTGAGGTTATTATACTGTGCCTCTGTCTAACAGTGACACAGAAGTGATACCCAGGGTAAACCTACGATCTCCCATCCACTCATCAAGATTCCTCTTGAAGAGAGTCAATGAGGGACTCTGCCTAACCTGGACTGGGATTTTATTCCAGAGTGAAGGGAGCCTCTGGGTTATGAATCTGTCCCTCCAGCATGTCCTATTTATTTCAGTGCTGAGGTTCAAGTCTCTCGAGCGCGTAGCTCAATGGGATTTGGATTTTCTGAGGTGCAGCATGTCCATTAATTCCGGGTTGGACATGGCTTTATACGTCAGGCACAGATCGCCTCTGAACAGGCGGTATGCCACTGAGTAGAGCTGGAGTTTCTTTAACCGGGCAGCATATGGCATCTGTTTGAGCCCTTTGATCCTCTTGGTGAGGTACTTTTGGGGTCTTTCCAGTTGCTGCAGGTGTCTGGTAAGGTACATCCCAAAAGGGGCATTGTACTCAATTATGGGCCTGATGAGGGATGAGTAAAAGGCACGATGACCTCCCTGATCTAGATGTGAATCCCTTCATGATTAGGTGGGCTATATAAAATGTTTTTCTAACCACTTTGGCCATGTGGTTGTCAAATGAGAGATTGCTATCAACTTGGGTCCCCAGGTCCCTAATTACTTCTTCTGTACTTAATGGATTACCACCTATGTGGTAATTTGTGGGCACTTTGTTTTTGCCAAAGGGGATGACTATACACTTTTTGGCATTTAGCTTGTGGCCATGGCTCTGGCACTAGTTGTCTGTTTCTATGAGGCCCTTTTGGAGGATGCTGGTGTCGGCTGGAGAGTCGATTATGGCGCCCGGTTTGCAGTCATCTGCGAACTTAGTCAGCCACAGTCCTTCCGTGTTGGCCTGCACCTCTGAGAAATATATACCGAACAAGAGAGGTCCCAGGACTGAGCCTTGTGGGACACCACTTGTAACTGGTTTGGAGTCTGACATGGCTCCAGCAATTCTAACTATGTGGGTTCTGTCCTTGAGCCAGTTTGCAATCCATCTAATGACATAGGGGTATATATTTAAGCTGGTGAGCTTATCTATAATGCCTGAGTGGGGTATTGTATCGAAGGCTTTTGTGAGGTCCAGGTAGGCTGTGTGGACCACCTACCTGGTGACTGTTTCAAAGAAATCAACCAGGTTTAAGAGGCAGGATCTGCCCTTAACAAAGCTGAACTGGGTAGGATCCAGTGTTTGTAGGTCCCCAATATCTTTATTTATGAGGTCCATGATGATCCTTTCCATAGCTTTGCAGACCAAGCTAGTCAGGCTTATGGGGTGATAGTTTCCAGGATCCTTTGAGGCACCACCTTTATGGAGAGGGACCACTGTTGCTGTACGCCACTCTTTGGGCACATATCCTGTAGTAAGGCTGAGATTGAACAGTAGTTTTATGTTTGGGTTTAGCTCTTCTTGGAGTTCATGTAGGGCAGCCTGGGACACCATCTGGTCCCATTGATGCTGTGTTTTTGCTTTGGAGAGGGCGCTCTTACCTGAGCATCTGAGATGTCAGGGGCAGCACTCTGCTGGGATAGATATTTGCCCTTTGGTGGGGAGGGGAAGTTTGCGCTGAACCTGTCAGCTAGGATGTTGGCAATGTCTGTGGGTTTGGTGTATTTTTGTCATTTTGGACTAATTCTGAGCATATCTGGGAATTACCACCCAGGTTCCTAACATAACTAAAGAAAGCCTTGTGATTATCCTTAGTGTCCTGTGCAATTTTTCTCTCGAAGCTGGCCTTAGATAATTTTATGTGTGCCCATAGTTTTTTGCTAATACTGATCAGTGATGCCTTCCCTTTTTGGGATTTTGCTCTATCATTTAGTAGCTTCCTCCTTCTATTGTATAGTTTGTTTATGGCTGGGGTCCACCAGACAGGATGTCTGCCTTTGGAGGATTGGGTCTTGGTATTATTTGGGATCGCATGATCCATGCATTCCTGAAGGTGTTCATAGAATGCGTTTATAAAGGATTCTGCGGTCTGGGACGTATTTTCCACAGGCCCGGGGGCTTTGAAGGATTCCACCTCTGTTTTGAGGAGTGTGAAATTTGCTTTAGAGAAGTTTTTCACTGTGGTTTTCTGGGCAGGGGTGGGTCGGGATGTGAATATCCAGGGAGATTAGTTTATGGTCTGATCTTACCAGTGAGGGATACACTTCTGGTCTGGAGCATAGAGTCCCCATGTTGGTGATGATCAGGTCCAGTATGTTTTCCCCTCTTGTGGGAGTGGTAACAAGTTGTTCCATAGCATTTGAGTTTGTAAATTCTAGGAACCTTTGGGCTAGGGTGTTGGAGCTAGAGTAATGCTCCCAGTCTATGTTTGGGTAGTTGAAGTCGCCGAATATAATGGTGTTTGGAGAGACCTTCATATTTTCCAGTGTTCTCAGGAAGGCCGAGTAGGGTTCCTGGGTTTGGGAGGGTGGTCTGTAGCAGGCTATAAACTGGAAGGCAGTTTTACCCACTGTTAGTTGCACATGGATAGTCTCTGACGCTTCGTGCTTTGCCACCAACCTGGAGGTGTGGGTATCTTTGATGAATATTGATACTCCCCCTCCTTTTGTGGTTTGGTCCAAGTTTTGGGGCCGAAAAGCATGGTATGAGCTATAACCTGGTAGTGCTGGGGTGCTCGGGAGCCCTGAACCAGGTTTCTGTTACTGCACAGATATCGATGTTCTCCATGCTAAGGAGAGTTTTGAGTGCGTGCATCTGGAGGTTTAGAATTCTGGTGTTGAGTAGCATTACTCTTAGTTTCTTATCCCTTGTGATACCTATGGAGGTGGGTTTGTCTTTTGAGCCTTGTCTAAAAAAGGCACTATGGGGGTAGCAAGAGCCTTTGCCAATATCCGAAAGCCCAGGGGTGACAGGTGCAAGCCGTCCCTAGCGAAGCATCGTGGCTTGTCGAGCATATCATCCCAAGCTGACAGGCATTGGATCCCCTTTGAATGACACCAGTACTTAAGCCAATTGTTGAAATTGATCATCTTGTCTTCATATTGTGGCATCATTCTTGGTGAGGGTAAGATGCTACTCAAGGTCAGGGTCATACCGGCCTGGGCTACATGCTCAGAGAGCTCCTTTATGTCTCTTTTCATGTAGTCCATGGAGGTACGTCTCAGGTCATTCACACCAGCATGGACAATGACTGAGTCATATTTGTACTTGCCTTGGAGTGACCTGAGTGCTTGTGTTATGTGGCGGATCCTAGCGCCCGACAGGCTGCTCACCGTGACCCTCTCCTTGTTCAGCCTGGTGAGCGGGACGTCAGTGTGCCTGGCGATAGAGTCACCTATTACAAGTGTACCAGGTGTGTTGTTTAGTCTTAAGGGCTGTGACTGTTTGGCACACTGGCTTTGTGAGATATGTGTTGCACGTGTTTTGTTTTGGGTAGCGGCTGCTTGGGTGTCTGCTTTGGAGGTCTCTGCTGCTTCGGCAGATCTTTATTTAGAGCCTGCGCGTATGTTTTTGTGTGATTATGTGTTTGGTTTGCTGTTGTGGTAGATCTATGTGAGTCTGGAATTGTAGTGAGTGTGGTTTCCTTCTCCTCCTGACTGGTTATGCCAGTACTGAGTTGAGAGAGCTTAGCCTCCAGTTTGGCTATATGGTTGCATCTCTCACATGTGTTGGAATTTGTTGGGAGGAGGAGAGGGTTGTCTGTGTACATGAGGCAGTTGTAACATTGCCTCAAGATTAAAGAACCTTCAAAACAGCAGACATACATCAAAAATCCAGCAAGTGAAACAACAGGAAATTCAACGGTGCAAAACCAAACACCCAACTTCACGGCTGTTTAACACGAAAAGTTTGTTCCAACATACAGGACACAAAGGATTGAGTGCTTTCATCTCCCACCTGGAGACCTCTTCAGAATCAATTCAGTCAGAAAAAGTTCTTCAATTTATATATTTTTTGTGCTAACAAATTAGTAATTATTCAATTAAATAATTCACTTTAAAATTGTATAAGTGATGACTAAACCTTAGACATGGTTAACCCATGAAAGGCTAAAAAACAACAGGAACCATAAACCAATACTTGTTCTTGTTTCATCTCTTTAAAAACTTTATGTGCATACAAAACCATGTAAAAATACATATATAATATACATATATTTATTGTATTGTATTAATATCATCCATTTGTATAATGCCGCAAATCAGCTGACAAAACTAATAAATCATAGATTTAAAATGTATGAATGTGTGTGTATGTAAACAAGTCTATGTTAATAGTCTATAAATATATCGTGATGTATATGTATTTGTATATGAAATTATTATAAATCCAAACTATGTATGAGTACACAAAAAATAGTAAGTAAATAATAATAATAATTACATATATACTACAATACATCATAATATACTGAATTATCAAAATATAATGTTAATACAAATATTGATCATAATAATAAATATTAAATATTAAATGTATTGATCAATTTAACTCTTGAGGTATTAAAATTATATATATATATATGTATATATACACACATATGTATTATATGTGTGTAAATGTTTGTGTTTTTGTGTATTTTTTAAAAAACATTTTTAAAATTAGTAGTATGTAATATACAATTTAAAGTAAAATTACATATTCAGAAAATAGTATGTTTTAAACCCTTAGGTGTGGAAATAACATAATATAATACAATAAAAAACTAGAATGACTCAAATACCATAGTGTCAAACCATACCAAATAAGCAAGTGTAATATACAAAACAACATCTAAACTTTCTAAAAAATGTATTTATGTATGTTTCTTAGGGTCAGATGCCAACAATTTTAATGCTGGAGTAATGGATATACAATCGTTCATCCCTTTACCATTACAGGCATCTAATCTAAGTTGCCATATCATTTCCCTGTGGGAGACGAAAGCGCTCAATCCAGAAGGAGTATCCAAACACAAATTTACAAGAGGGGTGGGCAGTTGCAAGGCCACTAAGATTAACACCAACACAAAAACAGGGAGGGTGGGTGAGACTAACTGAAGAGCAGAGTCAAAACTTCCAGTTCAGTTAATATTCCTTCCACACAGTTAAAATCAATTTAAATACTGTATTTTTTTGAAAAAAAAAAAGAGCAGATAAAGGTACTTAAATTCTCTTATATGTCCAGTTGAATATAACAAGTTCTTAGCTGGCCAAAGCTGAGGTTTTTAAGCAGAAAATATTTCACACTGTACCACTTAAATAGGCAAGGACAGGAAATCAAAGAATGTGACTACCCCCACACCTGTAATTACTAGAAAATAACAAAATTCAGCAAACACTGACTAACTTCCAGTTCAGCTAATATTCCTTCCACACAGTTAAAATCAATTTAAATACTGTATTTTTTTGAAAAAAAAAAGAGCAGATAAAGGTACTTAAATTCTCTTATACGTCCAGTTGAATATAGCAAGTTCTTAGCCGACCAAAGCTGAGGTTTTTAAGCAGAAAGCAGAAAATATTTCACACTGTACCACTTAAATGGTTGAAGTAATGGGCTTCTCTTGCCAGCTTGGGCGTACATGCATATGCTTTATTGACCTGTACATATTTGTATAAGTATGCATATGTACATGTTTTATGCATGACTGAGTTTCGTTTTATTTATACTATGATTCACCATGACTTTTTATTTAATCATTGCCATTATTTTATGCATGAAGCATTTTTATGTGTATCTGGAACTTTAATTAGCTGTTTGCTGAGGTAGTGTGCTGTGATAGGTTGACCTATCATATATTAGTATAGCTTTTGTATCTTTTTAAAATTGTCTGATGAAGCTGCTTGTTGGTGCCGTGAAAGCGCTTACATCTTCATTAAACTTTTTACCATTCATCTTGGAAATTTGGTCATTGTATTCAGTGTTTTCTGCCAGCTACTGGGTTATTATTTTTACTTGTGCTTTGTGCCATGTTTGGGGTCGTTGGAATCATCAAGAAATGCAATGCCTTACTTTTAAACTAAAAACAACCAATAAAATTATATATATATATATATATATATATATATATATATATATATATATATATACATATCAGTTTAAAATTGTTTCTATAAAGCCAGTGTTACAGGCTAGGGGACTGGCCAGATGACTACTGTTTCTATTACTGTTCTATTACTTTTTAAATTGTTCATATTTGTAAGTAGTAGGTTTATGTTTTTGAATGTTTACTGCCTAGATAATTTTTAAACTGATTACAGATATGCTTTTGTATATGTCTTTAAACAAGGACTGCACTTATTACTTCATGTAATTGAGCAAATGATTTTATTGGTTGTTTTTAGTTTAAAAGTAAGGTTTTGCATTTCTTGTGTGTCTGATGAAGTAGTTTGATGTGTTGCAAAACCACTTACCATTAAACAGAATTCTTTTTTTATTTGCAGCCTGCTGTGGTTTGGTTCATCCTCTTTTGTTTTTCATTTACAACAACCATTTTACTTTACTTCTATATGATATAACCATATTGCCACTAAAAATGAAACTTTCATGACTTTTACATTTATTTCTAACAAGAGTTGATTTAAATAGTACCCCTAATGCTTTTCAGATATGTTCTATATAAACCAGCTAAATTAAATACAAGTATTTTCATTAAGATCTTATGAATCAGCATACCATAAACATACACAGTATTTAAAGTATCAAGATAATTTAATTTATAGCTGATAAGACATTACAAGCACAATTCTTTGTTTAATTGATATATATATATATATATATATATATATATATATATATATATATATATATATATATTTGGGCTGTTAATGAAAAGAAGTAGTAGAAATTTATGGGTCTGTATTGGATAATCCAACTTTCAAAAGTTTGAATGTCATATGGTCGACACCATATGATAGAATTTTTGAAAGTTCTAATGTTTTAACAGAGATCTCTGTACAGCGCGGAATAAGAAAATTTCCCTTTTCTGTACTGTAGTGTGATCTCGGAGTTGGTATATTTAAAGAGTGGGGGATGTAGGGGGGGGCTTGCTCCCTCTTAAAATGTTCAGGTAGGTTATTTGTGTAAAATAAATAAGAAACAGCCTCAGTTACTCACAGCAGGAAAAAGAAAAAATAACAGAATTTATTATGCCAGCGCTTTCACGGTATACAGTAAACAGAATTCTGTTCCAGAGATACAGCATGAGAAAGTGTATGCAAGCTTCCATGAGAAGTACCAGTTATTGGAGAATAAACTTTACAAATATAAGTGCTTACAATGGCAGCGCTTTCATTTTGAGGCTTGCCTGCAGCACAGAGTTGTACAGAGAGGTCTCAGGGTGCTTACTATGCCTAGCTATGGACAGACTTATCCAGTGTTACTTAAAGACTGGCAACTCTTGAATATTGGACTTAGTGCACAATATATGCAGCTCCTTATTAAGGTCTTTCTGCCATAAGAAAAAGAGCTGCTAGAAGAAATAACTTGCAGAATAAGATACTAGACAGTTATTCAGAAGATGTAATAGGAGAGAAACTTGATGTACTCTGTGATAATATTTTATCATATGAGAAGAGGCTACAGGCAACTAAAATTCAGAAATTGCAGAGAGACATCAACGATTTTAAAAAAGGAGCATTTTTTTCCTGGCCCAGGAGCAGAAATGCTACTGATTCACAGCCTATAGATCAGGAAATGAACAGAAAGGTTGAACAACCAATAGAAGTGTCGAGGGAAGTGCCTGCATCTAATGTTGTAACGGAAGCACCAAATATCTTGGCTATTAATACTAATGACATTACAAGTATGCAAATCAAGCCTACTGAGTCCACACAGTCAGTGCAAGTGATTAATAGAGCCAGTATTAATAATCTTTCTAATGAGGGAATCATGAGACCGTGGATTGTTGCATCGGCTTCTATAGAGGCCGAGCAGTCAGAAACACACATGCAATCTAACAGAATTTTTTTTTATTGGAAGACCCACTCCCTATATGAGAATGCTCCAAGAGCAGAGGGAGGAGTGGGAGATTGTGACAGCAACAAACACCAACACTTCAGACAGCCAGGAACAGATATGGAAGAGACATGTTTAGTAATAAACATTTCATCTTATTCACTTACTGATACTCAACTTTCTGTACTGTTAAAAGGTCTTAATTTTATACCTGCCCAAAGAACAGATTTGGTGGAGGTGTTGAAATGTCTAAAGTTGTTTGGGCAAAATTTGAACTTAAAAGCTTTATTTAAGGTAGACACATCTATGTATGAAGTTTTTTAAAAAAACAAGTACCTTTATTCCACCCTCACACCCTATGGTAGAGACTTCCATTGGAATGTGTGAGAAACAAATTAGAGAGAAATTACCTGGACAAGGTAAAGCTGTTTTATAACATGTCAAAGGCTGAAGACAATGCACTACATGAACTAAAGAACATATCTAGTGCTGTTATTAGACCAGCTGACAAGAGAGGGGGGTTGTGGTCTTAGACAAAGACCTTTACTTACATCAGATAAACATTTTATTAAATGATGTTGACACATACTTGAATGCATCTGGTTCCACTGTGAAAGGGATCATTGAGAAGGTCTCTTTTTTGGTATTTGATCTATTGATTACCAATTTGATTAATGAACCTTTATTTGAATACTTTAAAGTAGAATATCCAATAATTCCTAACCTGTATTGATTGCCCAACGTACATAAACATCTGAATATACCACCGATGCACCCTATAGCATCCAGCAAAGGCTGGGTGATTGAGCCTCTATCTATTTATGTGGAGAACAATCTACATCCCTTTCTAGAGAAATGTGTCACTATATTGAAGGACACTAAGGCATTTCTACAGAATTTGTATATACAAACATGTAACTTACATACTGGTTATTGGTTTGTGACCATGGACATAGAATATTTACCAGCATTCCCAATGAATGGGGAATATCTAGTATCAGGAAGTTTCTGAACAGTAAGAATTGGAATGACAGGAAAGTTTCTCTTATTTGTACGTTGTTAGAATTAATACTTGACAACAATGTTTTCACATTTAATAATGAGTTTTACCTGCAGAGGGTTGGCGTAGCTATGGGCACACCATGTGCGAACAGCTATGCCAACCTTTGCTTATTTCACTGGGAAATTGATTATGTTTTATCTAACAACTCATTTACAGAGAATCTGAAATGGTATCCAGTCTCACACAGACCTATTGCATCTGCATACCCAACACATAAACACACAAAAACATACTCGGAGGTTCTAAATAAAAATCTGCCTAAACAGCAAAGATCTCCTAAGCAGATATCCAAGCAACAGCCACCCCTCAACAATACCCACAAATCACATATCTCACAAAATCAGTGTGCCTCACAGTCACAGCCCATAAGGCCAAACAAAACACCAAATACACTTGTTATAGGGGCCTCTATTGTCTGGCACACTGACGTCCCACTCACCAGACTGAACAAGGAGAAGGTCACTGTAAGATGCCTGTCAGGTGCCAGGATCCGCCACATAATGCAAGCACTCAGGTCACTCCAAAGCAAGTACAAGTATGACTCCGTCATTGTCCATGCTGGTGTGAATGACCTGAGACGTACCTCCCTGGACTACATGAAAAGAGACATAGAGGAGCTCTCTGACCATGTAGCCCAGGCTGGTATGTCCCTGACCTTGAGTAGCATCTTGCCCTCACCAAGAATGATGCCACAGTATAAAGACAAAATGATCAGTTTCAACAATTGGCTAAAGTATTGGTGTCATTCAAAGGGGATCCAATGTCTGTCAGCCTGGGATGACATGCTCGACAAGCCACGTTGCTTCGCTAGGGACGGCTTGCACCTGTCACCCTTAGGCTTTTGTATACTGGCCAAGGCTCTTGCCTCCCCCATAATGCCTTTTTTAGGCAAGGTTCAAAGGACAAACCCACCTCCATAGACAACCCAAAGATAAAAAAACTAAAGGTAATGCTACTCAATGCCAGAAGTCTAAACCTCAAGATGCATGCACTCGAGACTCTCCTCAGTATGGAGAAAATCAATGTCTGTGCAGTAAAAGAAACCTGGTTCAAGACTCCTGAGAGCACCCCAGCACTACCAGGTTATAACTCATACCATGCGTTTTGGCCCCAAAACTCGGACCGAAGCACAAAAGGAGGGGGAGTATCTATATTCATCAAAGATACCTACACCTCCAGGTTAGTGGCACTGCACAAAGCATCAGAAACCATCCATGTGCAACTAACAGTGGGCAAAACTGCCTTTCAGTTTGTAGCCTGCCACAGAACACCCTCCCTATTACAGGAATCCCACTTGGCATTCCTGAGAACACTGGAGAATATGAAGGTCTCTCCAAACACTATGTTATTGGGTGACTTCAACTACCCAAACATTGACTGGGAAAACTACTCAAGCCCAAACACCCTCGCCCAATGGTTCCTTGAATTTATAAACTCTAACACAATGGAACAACTGGTCAACACTCCCATAAGAAGGAACAACATATTGGACCTGGTCATCACCAACATGGGGACTCTATGTTCCACACCAGAGGTAAACCCCTCATTGGTAAGATCAGACCATAAACAAATTTCTCTGGACATCCATATTCCGTCCCCACCCCCAGCCAAGGAAATCACTGTAAAGAATTTCTCCAAAGCCAACTTTGCACTTCTCAAGACTGAGGTGGAATCCTTCAAAGCACCTGGGCCAGAGGATAATACAGCCCAATCCGCAGAGTCCTTTACGAATGCATTCTATGAGCACCTGCAGGAATGCATGGATCACGCTATCCCAAATAAAACCAAGACTCACTCCTCCAAAAACAAGAGACCGGTCTGGTGGACCCCGGCCATAAATAAGCTATACAATAGAAGGAGGAAGCTACTACATGACCGAGCAAAATCCCAAAAAGGGAAGGCATCTCTGATCAGTATTAGCAAGAAACTTCGATCCCTCATAAAATCATCAAAGGCCAATTTCAAAAGAAAAATTGCCCTAGACACTAAAGATAATCACAAGGCCTTCTTTAGTTATGTCAAAAACATGGGCGGAAACTCCCAGATATGCTCTGAATTGTTGCATAACGGTACAAAATATACCGAACCTACAGACATAGCCAACATCCTGGCAGACAGATTCAGCACAAACTTCTCCCCCCCTTCCCCCACAAAGAAGCAAACGCCTATCCCAACTGAATGTAACCTCCCTGACATCACAGATGCACAGGTGAAAGCTGCCCTCTCCAAAGCAAAAAACACGGCATCTATAGGACTGGACGGTGTCCCAGGCTGTGTCTTACATGAGCTCCAAGAAGAACTGAACCCTCACATTAAGTCACTGTTCAAACTTAGCCTTACTACAGGATATGTACCCAAAGAATGGCGTACAGCTACAGTGGTCCCACTCCACAAAGGTGGTGCCACAATGGACCCCAGAAACTATCACCCCATAAGCCTGACTAGTCTGGTCTGTAAAGCTATGGAGCGTATTATCATGGAACTCATAAACAAAGACATTGGGAGCCTCCAGACACTGGACCCTACCCAATTCAGCTTTGTTAAGGGCAGATCTTGCCTCTTAAACCTAGTTGATTTCTTTGAAACAGTTACCAAAGCCATAGATGAGGGCAAGGTCATCCACACAGCCTACCTGGACCTCGCAAAAGCCTTCAACACAATACCCCACTCGGGCATCATAAATAAGCTTAGCAGCTTAAATATCAACCCCTATATCACAAGATGGGTTGCAAACTGGCTCAGAGATAGAACCCACATGGTCAGAATCGCAGGTGCCATGTCCGAATCCAAACCAGTTACAAGTGGCATCCCACAGGGCTCTGTTCTGGGACCTCTCTTGTTCGGTATATACTTCTCTGAGGTACAGGCTAACACAGGGGGATTATGGCTGACAAAGTTCACAGATGACTGCAAACTGGGGGCCATAACTGAATCTCCAGCTGACACAAGCATCCTCCAAAAGGGTCTCACAGAGACGGATGCTTGGTGCCAGAGCCACGGCCTCAAGCTAAATGCTAAAAAGTGCATAGTCATCCCCTTTGGGAAAAACAAGGTGCCCACAAATTACCACATAGGTGGTAATCCATTAAGTACAAAAGAAGTAATTAGAGATTTGGGGACCAACGTAGATAGTAATCTTTCCTTTGATAATCACGTTGCCAAAGTGGTTAGAAAGATCTTCTATATAGCCCACCTTATCACGAAAGGGTTCACATCTAGATCAAGAGAGGTCATTGTGCCCCTCTACTCATCACTCATCAGGCCCATAATTGAATACAATGCCCCTTTTGGGATGTATCTTACCCGACACCTGCAGCAACTGGAGAGACCCCAAAAGTACCTCACCAAGAGGATCATGGGCTACAAACAGATGTCCTATGCAGCTCGACTAAAGAAACTCCAGCTCTACTCAGTTGCTTACCACCTACTCAGAGGCGATCTATGCCTGACGTACAAAGCCATGTCAAACCCAGAATTAATGGACATGCTCCACCTCAAAAAATCCAAGTCCCTTAGAGCTACACACTTCAGGGACCTAAACCTCAGCACAAAAATAAATAGGACATGCAGTCACTCTGGAATAGAATCCCAATTCATGTTAGACATAGCCCCTCGCTGACCCTCTTCAAGTGAAATTTGGATGCGTGGATGGGAAATCGCAAATTCACCCCTGGGATCTCTCCTGTGTCCCTGCTAGACAGAGGCTCAGTGAACTAATCTTAAAAGGGTACCTTCTGTGACCTACTTTACAGAGGCACAGTAGGCTAATCTAATAGGGAGGCAGAAGCCAAATACACTCTGGCTAGGCTTATAAATGCCCTAGGGCAGATAGCCTAGTATCTACCTATGAACCTATGAACCTATACACGCTTTGTAGATGATGTCTTTTTGTTGTGGGCTGGCACTATTAAACATCTGAATGAGTTTATTGCATATATCTGCAGACTACTACTAGTTTCCTTAAATTTACACATAAATATTCTTATAGTGACATTGATTTCTTGGATGTCAAAATTAGTAGAGGGTAACTGCATGCAATACATACAGGCCTTTATAGAAAGATGGTTAGGAGAAATAACATCCTACATAATAGTAGTATGCACCCTCAACATGTAAAGAAAAATGTCGTGAAGGGGCAGGTCTTCAGAACAATGAGGCTTTTCAATGATGATGTTGATCTAGAAAGGGCGCTATCAAATCTAAAAGTTGAATTCCTTAGTAGGGGCTACCAAGCTGCAGAGGTAGATAGCTATATCACAGAAGCCTGGAGACAAAGGCAGAATAGATGCAGGCCATATTATGGAGAAGAGACTCCACTTGTAATAAACTCAAAACCAAATAGAGTAAAGCCTGGCAATTTTATGGCCACCCTGCCATACTTCAGTGATATTAACAGTATATGTGATATTGTGAAAGCTAATTGGAACATTCTAAGAACTGTAGATGAATTTGAAAATGTGATAGGTGTAACATTGTGCTTTTCATTTAAGAACAACACATCCCTTAAAAGGCATCTTTGCTATAATCTAAATAAGAACCAAGGAATTCCTTCAGAAAGAATTGGTACACATAAATGCAGAAATTGCAGTGCATATAAATATGTATATGCTGGTGAATCTTATAACACCCTATATTGCACTTTAACATCGACTTTAACTTCTACGCTGATTGTAGGACAAAAAAATGTGGTTTATTTCAATTTCTGCAAGGTATGTTATGCATACTACATTGGTAAAACCAATCGTATGCTGAAAGATAGGATGCTTGAGCACTACAGGGATGTATGGAACACAAAAGAAACCAGTGCTTTGGCACAACATGTTTAAAAGAAGGAATGAGTCATAGCTTTAGTTTCTTTGTGTTAGTTGAAGGTATAAGGGGAGGAGACTTTAAAAACAAAACTGAAGTGGCAGAGCAAAATTGGATAATTAGACTTCAGGCAGACAAACACTTATTCAAGTATTATCATCATTAATATTATATTAGTACCAAATTTTCTTTTCCAATAAATTACCAAACATGGATGTCTCAATTTATTCATATTCTAAATAACTTAACAATATGTCTGAATTGCATTTGTTTCCCACCACACAATATTCCTTCTGTGTGACACATACTGATTTTTTAATATATTTTCATGTGACAATAATAAAGATTTTATAATAGTTTCAGATTCTGATTAATACATAACATTTATACAACTGTAAAATTAATATCCTTTAATTTAATTGTATCTAGATTAGATTTAATAGTTCTTGTATTTCATTCAATCTCTTATTACTTTGAGAATTATAAAACAGACTGATATTCATATGTTCTGATCTAAAAC
This sequence comes from Protopterus annectens, assembly GCF_019279795.1. Taxonomy (NCBI): domain Eukaryota; kingdom Metazoa; phylum Chordata; order Ceratodontiformes; family Protopteridae; genus Protopterus; species Protopterus annectens. Next base: position 876,092,019 of record NC_056746.1, on the reverse strand, counting down.
AACTCTCATGTATGTAAAAGAGTGAATATGCATCATATATAACTTAATATTTCTTTTAAGAAGTAGCAGCACAAACATAACTTGGGTTTTGTTTATATTTTAATATGGTCTGGCTGATAAGTGGTTTGAATAAATTATTTATCGAACCAGGAATGTTATATTCCATGATGAATGGTTTAAATAGTTTTAGTTTCAATTGTTTATGTCTAGTATCATTCCTTCTGTCCACAGCAATAGTTCTGTATAGTTTAACTTACTATTTACATAATAAGAATTTGACATTTAAGATTCAAATCTTTTTTTCCCAACATACATGTTTACATATAATTGTTTATCTCTGAATATCAATTGCCTAAATAATTCATTGAAAAGAAGCAGTTTAAATAAATACCTGATGTTAAATAAAGCTCATATAATCTTTTTACATGAAACTCCTGTGATTAAAGAAGACATAAAATAAAATATTCCTTAAAGACTATCATATACTAGCTAGTTCATATATTAAGTCAAAAAGGGGAGGCACAATGATCCTATGGAGACGTTCTATACCTGAACCTAAAATCATACACACATTTACTGATAGAGTTGGTATGTTAACAATTATTACAATTGAGATCAATAACCAATATTATACACTAATAAATATATATTGGATTCCAGGAATCGGTGCGAGAATTGCTAAAGAAACTATTGGACACTACTATTTCACATCTAAAAGGTGAAGTACTACTAGCAGGAGACTTTACGTGTGTTTTATCAGAAGCTGATACTATTAACAAACAAAAACTTAAACTGTCATCTACAGCAAAACATTTAAAAAATGTCATCAATGATTTAAATTTACAAGACATATATAGTTTGAAATCTACTAATTCATTACACTATACACATTATTCATTTCATTTTGGTACCCAAACTACTATAGATAAAGTGTTCCCTTCTAAAAGCCTACACTCTAAAATTGATGATGTATTAATGACATCCTGCCCATTATCCGATCATGATGCCATTTTGTTTAATAGTACCTTTAAAACTAATAATTTAATCAATAATACTAGAATTCCAGCATATATTACACATTGAAAGACTTTAAAGAATGGTTTACTACAGAAATAAACCAATTTATAGAAATAAATGACAATGGTGAAGCTACTAACGTTATACTTTGGGATTCTTCAAGGCTTACATGTATGGGAAAATCAAACATTGGTATCTCAATAAAAGGAAAGAATGGAATAAAGAACTAAAATGTTTACAATCTAAGATAGATAATTTAAAAATAAATGCAAAACTTAATGATATAAATATTAATATTAAATTAAAAACATTGAATTAAAATATATAGATATAATGCAGCATATAATCTCAATTCAATTAGAAAAATGGAAAAGTTTCCTATTCAGTTAATCCCAAAACTCTGCATAAACTAGCTATATGATCTAAGAAAATAAATACCAATTATATTAAAGAAATAAGAATAACCCAAAGGGGGAAATATAGAGAAGTAATTGATTTAAATCATATATTAGAATGTTTTAGATGTCACTATGAAAATGTCAATATCACAACTTTTAGAACTTTAGATAATGACATTACTATAAATAATGTTTTGAAAAATATACTGCAAAAATTAACTAGAGAACAAGTAAATACTATTGACAAACCCATCTTACTAAAAAAAATAAAGATCAAATTAAAAATATTAAGACAAATAAAGCCCCAGGAGTTGATGGACTAATCTCTGAAATATATAAACTTAAACCAGATAATATTGTTAAACTTTTACAGAATGTATTTGAAAGTATCAGAACTTCTCAAGCATTACACCCTTGTTTCTCCCATTCTTAAAAAGATAAAGATAATAAGCTAAGTTCTTCTTATAGACCTATATCTTTGTTGAACATCAATTATAAATTATTTATGTCCATCCTTGCCAAAAGACTAAATCATATATTACCAACATTAATTAATGAAGACCAGGCAGGTTTTATTTTAAATAGAAAAGTCCTTGACAACATTATCAGATTAAATACATTAATTGACTTAGCCAATAAAAAGGAAAAATAACTAACAATAATTAATTTAGATTTAAACAGAGTTTTTGATTCTATTAGCTGGTCATTTCTATTTAAAGTACTTAAAGAATATAACTTTTCGGAATTATTTATTAACCTCATCACTAATATATATCACAACTCTTATTCCTTTCTTAAAATTGGTTCTTTTATGTCTAAATCCTTCAAAGTTTCAATGGGTACAAAACAAGGTTGTGCATTATTTCCTTTATTATTCAATATTGCTATTGAACCATTTGCAAATTTGATTAGATCTAAGCATATAATCAAAGGATTTCAAATTGATGAAGAACTCAGCTGTAAAAGTCAGTTATTTGCACTCAATATATTAATAACTACAGGAGATATAAAGTCCTCTTTAACTCAAATTATTGTTTCTTTAAATTATTTTGAAAAAAATCTCAGGCTTAAACTTTAACAAAAACAAAACAAGTGCCTTGTTAAGTAATAAAATGTTGATGATTTCCTAAATAATTATACTGAATTTAACTGAAACAATACCTTTATTAATTATCTTGGAATTGTCATTACCCCCACAGTAAAAAATACAATACAGACTAATTACACCAACTTAACTAATATAGTTGTGTCTAGCAGATGACTGGAATAAGTCTTCTTTTGCAATGGAAGACTGACTCACTTTAATAAAAATGATTATTCTTCCAAAAATCTTATTTTATATATAGACATTAATATTTCTTCCCACTCAAAAGATTATAAATAAACTAAACACTACTCTTCTCAAGTTACTTTGATATCCTAACAACCCAAGAATATCTTTCAGATGGCATACTAAAAATTGGGAAGATGGAGGGATAGCCTTTCCAGATATTGAACTATATGCAAAATCCAATATTATAAACATAGCATTATGGCTAAATTCTTCTTACCATTCTGTATGGAAATCCATACACGAGAAATTAGTAGATATGATCTAACTCCTCAAAATCTATTAAGAATTAATAAATACTATTGAACTTTAAAATATTACTTTACAAAAGATGCAAACATATTTTTACCCATTCCTCTAGTTGATTGTATCATTTGTATTTTTAAATCATACATTGAATCCAATTATATTCTTAAAAAATTGTCCTTCCTCCTATTATCTATATATAACACTAAAGGCTGTTTAGAAACATTTAATAAAAATATGATTTTAGAACTCCAGGAAAGTAACTTATTATTTTGGCATCAATTCCTAATTAGTAATAAACTACATACAACTAAATATCTGATTTCTAAATATTCCTTATCGAATAATAATTGGATAAACATTTACAGTTGCATAATATATGTAAATGATAACATTAAAATAATAATGAATTATCAAGAAAAGAGCAGCCCTTAAAGTCTAGACTTCCTAAGCAACATAAATTACAGCCTTTTTCAAAATAAATCATATTTATCAATAATATATAGGATTATAAGAACCGAATCTGTAAATTTGAGTTCATCCTTTTGGAACTATTATGCAAAAATAAATGGATCAGAGTTCTCAAACAATAAGAAGTTTATTTTAAAATCAAGCTATAAAACAACATCATCATCATCATCCCCCTTTTTCCCATTTACATGGGGTCGGGGTATTGTATTAACTGTCACCAACTCTCTTGATTCAGTGCCACTCTCCCGCCTTCTTCAACACTCATGCCTGACTGTCGCAGATCTTCTTTCACACAATCCATCCACCTCTTTGCTGGACGCCCTCGCTTCCTCTTACCTTCTTCCTGTCTGTCCCAAATCTCCCTCACCAGATTGTCTTCTGCTTTTCTACACACATGCCCATAACATCGTAATCTGTTCTCTTTGATCTTTTCTGCAATTGGAGCTACTTTGGCTTCTGCTCTTATGTCCTCATTTCTTTGCCTGTCCCACAGTGTGCATCCTACCACCTTTCTCAGGCACTTAATTTCCATCACCTCTAGCTTCTTCAACTGTTCTGCCTTTACTGCCTAGGTTTCTGTGCCATACAGTAGTACTGGTCGCACCACTGTCTTGTACACCTTACTTTTCAGCTTCTTTGGAATTCTTCTGTCATATACTACACCTGATACTCTATGCCAGTTGGCTGCAGACCCTCTGATTCTAGCTTTGACCTCTTCATTCAGACTACCCTTCTCCTCAACCACCCCTCCCAGATACTTGAAGCTGTTTACCTGTTCCACTATTTTCCCATCTATCTCTATTCTCAGCTTCTTCTGATTTCCCCAATCTGCTGCCATTACCACTGTCTTGTCTGTGCTTAGTTTCATCCCATGTGCCTTCAGATTTGCATTCCATTCTCCTATCCTTTGCTGAAGTTCTAGATCAGAGTCTGCCTGTACTGCCACATCATCTGCATACAGCAGCTTTGTTGCTCTGACCCCTCCAACCTGTTTGCTGATGTAGTCCATTACCAGTATGAACAGCAGTGGACTGAGAGCTGAACCCTGGTGTACACGCACTCCCACTGGGAACCCCTCAGTGAGGCCAAACACTGTTCGTACTTGAGTCACTGGGTCCTTGTACATAGCCTGTACTAATTCTACCAATGTTTCTGGGACTTCAAACCACTGCAGTACTGTCCAAATCAGCTTTCTTGGGACCTTGTCATATGCTTTCTCCGAGTCTAGGAAAGCCCAGTTTGACTCTCTCCTCTTCTCTAGTTTCTTCTCAAGTATCTGTCTCAATGCAAACATCGGGTCAGTTGTGCTGCATCCTGATCTGAATCCAAACTATTCATCTCCCATCCTACATTCTACTATTCTGCATATCCGTTTATCAATCACCCTCTCCAGAACTTTCATGCAATGTGGTAGGAGTTTGATGCCTCTGTACTGTCCACAGTTGTGGATGTACCCTTTGTTCTTGTACACTGGCACAAGTATGCTTATTCTCCAGTCATCTGGGATATGCCTTTCTCTCCACACTGCAATTAGTACCCTCAGGAGCCATTTCTCCCCTAGCTCACCCAGCATCTTTATCATATCTGCTGTGACATCATCTGAGCCTGCTGCTTTCCCTGACTTCATTTTCCTTAGTGCTGCTCTTACTTCTTCTAAGCTGGACTCCTCTTCTACACTCATTGTAGGCTGTTTCTGGGACAGTACAGTTTCTGTGGGGTTTTCTTCATTCAGAAGCTGCTGGAAATACTCCTTCCATCTGCCTTTGATGTCCTGTGGGCTGATAAGCAGGTTGTTGCTGGAATCCCTTATGAAGGGTGTCTGACTATCTTCTTTATCTTTCTGTCTTTGCCTTGCAACCTGGTATAGTTTCTTTGTGCCCCTTACTGAGTCACTTTCCAGAAGCTGATAGAGTGCCTCTGATGCCATATTCTTTGCTATTGCAACTTCTTTCTTAGTTTCTTTGTTAGCCAACCAGTAGTCCTTCCTAGCTTGGTTAGTCTTTTCAATCTCCCACTTCTTCCTGCACTCCTTCTTTCTTTTGATTACTTCCTGCACTTCTGCATTCCACCACCAGCTTTCCTTATGTGCCTTATTTCCATACCTGGCTCAGCCAGATATCTTTTCTGTAGTCCTAACACATGCTGTTTTTAGGTGCTGCCACTCTTCTTCAACTCCACCTATTTCCTCCTCTTCTTGGGGTGCTAGAGCCCTGAGTAATTCCTTGAACTGCTGTACTTTCTCTCCAGTCAACTTCCAGGTCTTCAGCCTGGTCTCTGTTGACCTTAGAGCCTTCTCTGACCACTGCTTGCAGCTGATTGTGGCAACTACTGGTTTATGCTGTGAACCGACTGTTTCACTGGGGATGACTTTGCAATCATGTATTCTACCCCAGTGTCTTTTCCTTACTAGGAGGAAGTCTACCTGAGTTGCATGTTGGCTACTCTTGTATGTGATCTTGTGACTGTCTCTCTTTCTGAACCATGTGTTGGCTACTATCAAGCCATTTGCCAGACAGAAGTCTAGAATGGCTTCTCCTTCTTTATTCCTATTGCTCCACCCATGTGGACCCAGGCAGTCCTCATATCCTGTTCTGTCTGTCCCAATATGTGCATTTAAGTCACCCATTATCAACACCAATTCATGTTGTCCTGTTTTATCTAGTAGGTCTTGCAGCTGCTGTCTGAATGCACTCTTTTCCTCACTATCATTACCCTTCTGTGGGGCATAGGCTGAGATTATGAATACTGTCCTATCGTTACACTGGAGTCTGATTGCCATGAGTCTATCATTAATTCTGATGATATCCCTCAATGACTTCTGAAGCCTCTGTCTCACCACAATTCCTACACCATTTCTAGCCTGTCCATCACCTGAGTAGTAGAGTCTGGATCCCAAGCCAAGTAGCTTTGTTACACTGCCCTTCCATCTCGTCTCTTGGATACATAGGATGTCCAGCCTCCTCCGTATCATCATGTCATCCACTTCTAAGCTGCATCCTGTCAGTGAACCTACATTAAGCATAGCAATTCTCAGTTCATGTTTGGCAGGTTGGTTGGTTTTATGTCCAGCTTTCACTCAACAGAGCTATCCCAGGTAACCCAGGCTGGGCAACTAGACACCGGCCTGCCAGTAGCCTATTGACCCAGGGCTGCTGGGCTTTTTATGGCAGGCACACACTGGCCAATAGGGGCACATATACCCCTCCCACCATTAGCATGGGTCCCTGGCATGGGTCAGAGAGTAGGCTGGGTCCTCAACCCACTTATCACTGGTAACTACCCATGCCCATTTTTTTGGTGACAGTCAACATGACCGAATCACCTAGAGCCATATTTTACACCATTGAGTGGCTAGCCCTGCCACGGTGTGCAGTTTGTGATCTGTGTTCTCCTATCTTGAGGATACTGCGCACCACAATAGATGCCCAAAGCGGTTGATCTTTTTACAACTCTTCCCCCCATTTGGCACCATGTAGAGTCTGTGCTGCTGCCCACAGCTCCATTCATTGGTGAGTTTGAGATGGAAACACTCAGCATGTTTTTTGGACATGGGAGAAACCCCATGGAGACACAGAGAGAACATGCAAACTCCAAACAGGCATTAGTTGGAGGACAAGATCGAACCTTGTACCTTGTGCATTGGAGGCGAAGACCTTAACCACTAAGCCATCTGGTCTCTATATATAAAACAACATCCTCTCTTTATTGGAGACTATACAGTTGGAAATTTATTCACAGAAATTTTTTAATGCCTAGTAAAATTGATCTGATATATAAAACAAAAAAAAGCTAAATGTTGGAGATGTGAATGTGAATCAGAACCAGACTGGTCACATATGATATTAAATTGTAATTTGGTTGTTCCTTTTTGGATTGAATTCAAATAATTGTCTCAGGCATTATGGATGGATAAATGTTATATATCTGACTCACTTATTTTGTTTAATGCTCCAGTACCAGAGATTGTCCCCAGATCACAGTTGCCTCTGCTTTGGTCGAATTTAACAATAACTAGAAAAATAACTACAAAAAACTGGAAATGCAAAACTGCTTTATCTTTTAACGATTTTCTTATTTTAGCTAAAAGTGTATGCAGGAAAGAACTTTCAACTTTAAACATAAGGACATTGAATATGACTCATCAGAAAAAATACTGGCAAAATTGAATGATCTATTAGAAATGTGTTAATGTTTTGTTTTACTGTATTATTGTCGTGGACTCTTGTATATAGTTACATTTTTGGTCTTTTGTTATATTTAAATTATATTTTTTTCAATTTACAAAAATTAATAAAAATTATTTGGAAAAAAAAAGTTAAACGGGGCCTCAAACTCCTTCTTGGCCTAGGGCTATTAGCAGCAGCAGCACAGGCTTCAGCCTGTAGCACATACAAATGGATTAAAGCAGTAGCAGCCCCTAACATTCTGTCCATGTTGACTCCTTTCCTTGTCTGTATTCCAAAAATTTAGGAATCCACAGGAAAAAATAGCATGGAGTCTACACAGGTGCTTTATAGCTTGTTGAATAGCTAAACTGTGTTGAATTGGTTAATTAGCATGCAATTCAGCTGCTTATACTGTAATTAGTAAACCACATTGTTTACCGTGTTTGTGTGGTGGTGAGTGTAAACAACATAGTGCTTACTGAATCTAAAAGTTTCCACAGTGATGCGCACAAGGTAAAAAAATGACTACATAAACTTTATTGAATTACTCTGAATATTAGCAATGCATTTTATAGAATTAACTATCCAAACAGGTCTATCACAACTTCTATATCTACTGGGTGAATCTTTTAATCATTCCTTTTTACATACATGTCATTTGAACTGGAACTGGAAACAGATGAATAACCTGTGGAAGGAAAACTTTGAGACTTAACTATCAAAGCACACACATTAGAACTTTTACAATCACTAGATATGGCAGAATCAGTAGGATCAGAATTTGAAACTGTAGCACTCTATTTCATTGGTTGGACAGCTCATGGACTTACCCTGCAAATAGTCAGACATGAACTTTCACACTTGGTTAAGGTAGATTTGTTGCTGACATTGGAACAAATTTGCTTGACATTGATCTGGCTATTTTATGCTCATATTGGTTGGAATAGTTTTCTGGAATATTGCATTCAGGTTGATACTAATCAAGAAACAGTTGTATTTGTCTTCTACAGGTTCATAGGCAGTTACTAGTCATGTAGCCCAGTGAACCAATGAGAACCCTAGTCTAAATTACTAGTTGCCACTAAGCAGTGTCTGATTAAGTGAGTAGCTGAAGGTGCCATGGTAGGCAATGAGGGCCAGGGAAATCAAATTCCATACCACAGAAACTACGGCTCACAGCCTTAACCCTTTGCTGCAACTGCCTGACTATTTCATCTGACCATGGTCATCTCTTGTTTGCATCATGTATGATCCTGGTTCAGTGATAGAACTTGTATATATGATAATCTTAGTTATGTAATAACATATGTTTTACTTTTTCTCCCCTCTAATTTCAAGCAGCCAGCTTGACCCAGTTGTAGGATATATAGTGGATGTGCATAGCAATGTTGGCAATAAAACTGATCAATTTATTTGACTATGTTGCATGGAATAACTATTTGTTTAAGTTTTCACTCTGCCATTGACATAGCAGTTTATATTTGTCTTCCAAGCATTATCTACAAAGGATTTACTGTAAGAGTACTATGAAGAGAAGCTTGATATTCTATGAAATCTCTCTAAGGATTTGTTTGTCCTGTTACATATATATATATATATATATATATATATATATATATATATATATATATATATATATATATACACACACAGATATACATATGTACATATATATGTCCCCTTCAGATGGTCGAACTTTTAAAAGCTAGACTTTCATATGGCCAAGACCGTAACTTTTAAAAGCTTGACTTTCATATGGCTGAGACCATATGATCGAACTTTTAAAAATTCGAAAGGTCTGAATAGGGATCCCCATAGAGCATGGAACGGGAAGATTTCCCTTTACCACAATGTAGTGCGGTCTCGGAGTTGGTATATTTAAATAGCAGGGATGTGGGGGGAGTAGGGGGCTTGCTCCCCTGATAGCACAGTTTACTTTTTTTTTCTTTATTTATTTTTTTCACATTCTCGAACATTCAAATGTTTGATCATATGGTCTCGGCAATATGAAAGTGGAACATTTAGATGTTCGATTATGTGAAATAGACCCACCCACACACACACACACACACACACACACATATATATATATATATATATATATATATATATATATATATATATATTTTTTTTTTTTTGAAATTTGTACTGCCGTCTCTTCTTCACCAATCGGTGGAAATAACATATGTGAGCGGGTGCACTTAACTCCCTTCGGTCTTTGAGCAGCGGGGGCAGAAACGTGTGACTCTATACTTTGAATCTTAGAGTTTTGGGAATAGTGTCCATTCAGGAGGGTCCAGTTAAGTGCTGAGACCCTCCTCAACACTTGCGCCCCTTTGATGTGAGAAACTTAATTAGGATTTGATGAAGTTTAGGTGAAACGATAATCAGCAGCAAACTGTTGAAACTCACTGGACATAAACTACATTCTATTGTCTGTAAGAGTCGCAAAAGGTAGACCATATCTTACAAGTATTGTACTACATACTACAAATACAACTTGCTATAACAAGCCACCTAGTTCAGATAAGTGTGCTCTGGATTTATAGTACTTTTGTATAAAGTAGTTGGATAATGTCTAGCAATCTGACCATCCATTAAGCACGTTTCATAACAGTGTGCAATTCCTGTTCATTTAGATTAGCATATTTAAGTTTCTTAGTCTTTTGTTGGTTACAGGTCTAGTCATCATTATGCTTTAGACAGAATCAGTAACATCGTCTTTGTCATCAGATAATAATTGGTCACTGTAAAGGCTGCCATCCTGGCTAGCTAGAATTTTATAAATAATTCTATGTCATTGTAAATATTAATATGATCCACAAGCTTGCCTTACAAATGTAAGAGAACTGTATGTTATGATTAAACTATATAGTATGTGCTGAGCTTCAAAAATGTAACCACAGTGGACTCTGCTGCAGAAGGGCAGAAATGTATATGGACTATATGGCTGTGCAAATGTATGTTTTCATAGTAGAAGTTGGGACATACAGAGTTAACTTGCAAACTCTAAGAAAATAAGTAGAGTTTTACGAGAGTGTTTACCACAAACAGAAGATAGAATGTCGGCAGCTGAAAATTCTTTCTGTTGTCTTGAGACAGATAATTACTAGACTTTACATGTAAAGTGTTTTTGTTTTGCTCTGTGGCTTCCTAGCAGCTGTACATTTGAGAGATAAGTATTTTTCACAGACACGTTACATTTTAAGTTCCTGTTGGCCTGGAAAATAAGGCAGAGGTGACAAGAATGATGTAATCTACGATGACTCAGCAGAAATATTTGATAGCACTTATCTCAGAGAAAAATGTTTGTGCATTTTATATCTTGTTCTGGACCTGTAAACATCCTCTCACCAGCACTTGTCTTTGCTCTGTAATTAAGACTTAGATCATAGTATTTCTCTTAAAGATAAATAGGGATATAGTACAATTAGCATAGATTTTTTCTGTATTTATGTGAGACTGTCCTGCAATGTTGTTTTAAAGTATTTCATAGGTTCATAGGTGTGTACTAGGCTAATGGCCATGGAGCCTTTACAAGCCTAGCACATAGGATTACCCTGGCATTGTGCCGCCCAACCTTAGTTTCCAGTGCTTCTTTAAAGTAGAGCCACTGGAGTGATCCCCAAGGTGAATTTTCTATTTCCCATCCACTCATCAAGATTTCTCTTGAAGAGGGCCAGTGTGGTGCTCTGTTTGACATGTATGGGAAGTCTATTCCATAGCATGGGCAGTCTCCGGGTTGTGAACCTGTCCCTCCAGCACGTTCTGTTGATTGTGGTAATGAGGTTGAGGTTTCTGGAGCACGTGGTGTGGAGGGATTGGGATTTCTTTATATGTAGCATTTCTAACAGAGCTGGGTCAGACATAGCTTTGTAAGTCAAGCAGAGATCACCTCTAAGTAGGTGATATGAGACAGAGAATAGTTGGAGTTTTTTTAGTCTGTCCATATAGGACAAGTGTTTAAGACCTAGGATCCTCTTTGTGAAGTACTTTTGCGACCTCTCCAGTTGTTGCAGATATCTAGTGAGGTACATGCCAAATGGGGCATTGTACTCAATGATTGGCCTAATGAGGGAAGAGTAGAGGGAGTAAATGACCTCTTTTGTCCATGATGCAAAACCCTTAGTAATGAGATGTGCCACATAGAAGGACTTTTTGACCACAGGGGCAGTGTGGTAGTCAAACGAGAGGTTGCTGTCAACCTGTGTTCCCAGATCTCTTATAACACCTTCTGTGTTCAGTGGACTACCATCGATGTGGCAGTTCATGCAAACTGAGTTTTTCCCAAAGGGGATGATGACACATTTTTTGGCATTGAGCTTAAGGCCATGGTTCTGAGACCAGTCATTTGTCTCTGTCAGGCCTTTCTGTAGGATGTCAACATCACTTGGGAGTTAATAATGGCTTCCAACTTGCAATCGTCTGTGAACTTTATCAGCCAGAGTCGCTTTGTGTTGTACTGGACTACTGAGAAATAGATACCAAACAGAAGAGGACCCAGGACTGTTCCCTGTGGAATTCCACTCGTGACTGGTTGGCAGTCTGAGTTGGAGTCAGCTACTTTCACACTGTGGGTTCTATCTGTGAGCCAGTTTGCAACCCACCTAGTGATATAGGGGTTAATGCATAGCTTAGTGAGTTTTTCTATGATTCCTGAGTGGAGAATGGTATCAAAAGCCTTGGCCAGATCAAGATAGGCTGCATGATCCACCTTGCCTTCAGCCAAAGCTCTGGTGACTGACTCAAAGAAGTCAACCAAGTTGAGCAGGCATGATCTACCCTTCACAAAACCAAACTGTGTGGGATCCAGAGTTTGGATAGTCCCTATATCCTTGTTTATTAGGTCCATGATGATGCATTTCATAGCTTTGCATATCAGACTAGTCAGGCTAATGAGGCAATAGTTTCCAGGGTCTGTAGTCACTCCTCCTTTGTGAAGAGGGATGACTACAGCAGTGCACCATTCAGTAGGGACAAAGCCTGAGGTGAGGCTGTGATTGAGTAGGGCACACAGGTGAGGTGCCAGTTCACTCTGCAGTTCATGTAGAACACAGCCAGGGATATTGTCAGGTCCCATAGAAGCTGTATTCTTGGCTTTGGACAGTGTTGTTTTAACCTGTGCAGCAGTAATACTGGATGCCTGGCGATCTACTGGTGTTGTGATTGGTCCTTTGAAGGGGAGAGGGGTAAAGTTGGCACTGAATCTGTTGGTCAGTATATTGGGAATATCTGTTGGCTCAGTATAAGAGGTAACATTGTGCAGTAGCTCAGAGAAAATCTGGGTATTGCCATGGAGGTACTTTACATAAGTATAGAAGGCCTTGTGGTTGTCTTTACTATCTGTTGCAATTATTTTTTCATAGCTAGCATTAGAGGATTTGATGAGGGATCACAACTTTTTGTTGAGGCTGATAAGGGAGTTTTCCCAGTCTTGGGACTTCACTTTATTCAGCATCAGTTTCCTCCTTCTGTCGCAGAGTTTATTTATGGCAGGGGACCACCAGATTGGCTTTTTTTTTTTGGAGGAGAACATCTTGGTTCTATTGGGTATGGCGAGATCCATGCATTTGTGTACTTGTTTGTACAGTGCATTGGTGCATGATTCGGTGGTCATGCAACTATTCTCCATTTGCATGGGTGCCGTGATGTTAGCCACCTCTGTTCTTAGGAGCCCAAAGTTAGCTTTGGAGAAGTTTTTCATGACAGTTATGTTTGCAGGGAAGGGGATGTGGATTTCCAAGTTTATTATTTTGTGATCAGATCTAACCACAGAGGAGTTGACTATTGGTGTAGAGCAATGGTCATCTATGTTTGTAATGACCAGGTCAAGCATATTGCTACCTCTAGTGGGGGTAAGAATGAGCTGGTCCAGGGCACTGGAATTAATGAATTCCAGGAAACATTGGGCAAGTGTATTGGCACATGAGTAGTTTTCCCAGTTAATGGAGGGGTAGTTGAAGTTGCCCAGTATGAGTCTGTTAGGTTGGACCCTAATATTCTCCAGGGTGCTTAGGAATGTGGAGTGTGTGTCTTGGGACATGGTTGTGGACCTATAACAGGCTATGACCTGAATCGCTGTCTTACCCAAGGTTAGCTGCACCTGAGGTATCTCTGATGCGTTATGTTGGGCTACCAATCTGGAGGTCTGTGCATCCTTTATGAATATGGAAACACCACCACCTTTGATGCTTTGGTCCAAGTTCAGGGGCCAAAATTATTTCATGTGATTCTGAACTCTATTGTCACTGTGTTGAATTAATGAGTATTGTATTGTCCTTTTATTATTTATTATTAATATATGTAAACCTTTTATTTGTGGCTGGTTTTGCATAGAGCTATTTAAACTCTTAGGGTACTTGCATATGTGTTTGGTGATACTGTACAGGCCACTCTTAAATAGCCTTAAAGTCTTGGACACACTTACCATTTGGATAATAGTAACATTACACAGTAAGACAGGGCACCCTTTGGTAAGAGCCTTTATAGTGGCTGATGAATAGTGGCTGGTGGCAGGTGGTACTACTATATAGTCTGGGCAGAAGGAGGCATAGCTAGTGAACCTGTGCCAGCCTTCCCCAGGAGTGTCTGTGTGTTCGTATATAAATCAAATCTCAAGGTGTGTGTGTGCATCAACTACTTGGGCAGGGACATGAAGCACTGGTTGGACAGAGAGGGTGCTGAAGGTTTTGGCTTGACCACTCACCTGAGATCTTAACCCTATAACTGTGCCAGTGGGGAGTCTTATTGGGGATCTGGAGAAAGAGGGAGAAACCAGACCTAGACTGACTGTGATATCTGAGTGCTCTTAAGGGAAATTGTACTTTACTGTGTGTGTGCTTGTCATTATTTATTTTATTATTTATATATTTACACTTGTTTAAAAGGTAGTGTCTACTGGACAAAAATGTCCTTTTTCAGTGGAGACCCGGGGAGAAAAGCTCAAATGAACATAGTTATACAATGTATATAGAAGCGTAAAAAAGGTTACAAGTTATAATAGATGCAGGTATTACAAATAAAGGCAGTAAGAAAAACCTATTGAATAGTATAAAAAATAGGATAAAATAAAATTACAAGACAGTAAAAACATTGATATAATATAACATTTATCAATTAAAAAATGTTTTTTGTTAAATTAAATTGTGTGAAGGGGTGCCTTCCTCAAATATTTTGAGAGCTGCTGTCAGAGCAGTAGAGGAAAAAGAGGGGTGTAAGTTAGTTTGGAGCAGAGCATGGACATAGTTTTGAGGGTATGGACATAGTTTTGAGATCTGCGGTCAGAGTAGTAGAGGAAAGGGGGATATAGGTTAGTCTGGAGCAGACATAGCCAATGGGATAGGAGATATAGCTTTAGTTCTCACTAAGTTTTGTGTATGTTCAATTGAGAGAATTTCTTGAGGGATTGAGTTCCAGACTTTTGCAATTTTGTGGCAGTATAAGGAGTCACGGTAAGAGTTATGAGATTTATTTACTTTAAGCAGGATTTTGTCAGCTGACTTAAGAGAGTCTGTTTCATGGTTAACTTCCATTCCCATTCATATGTGTCAATATTTTGTAGATTGTTTGCAGGAGGAAGGTAGATAGCTAAGGTTTTTGTAGGGTTGGACAATGTTAGTTAGGGCTGGGCAGTGACCATTTTTATACATTACAGTGTGTGTTATTAACTGGTTTAGAATGAGTAAGTTTGGGAGTTCTAACCAATATACTTGATTGAGGGCAGTACAATACTGTGTTTTTTGGGGTAGGTTAGTTGCAGATTTGGCTATCTTGTTATATCAGGACTGAAGGTTTGTAAGTATTTGGGAACAATAGAGAAGTGAGGATAGCAAGTAGGTTCTTGTGGTGGCCAGTCTAGCATGGTCTGAGAGATGACATTTTGCTCTGTAGAGTGTACCTAGTTTAATATGAACTTTTTTAATAGTCTGCGCTACATGTTTGTCAAATTTCAATCCGTTATCTATTATAAACCCAAGATGTTTAGTGAGTTCAGCAGGTTCTGTTTTAGTGCCATTGGAGGAGAAAATAGGTAGGAGTTGGGTATTGGAAAGTGACGAAGGATTTGAAAAGAACATAAGCTTTGTTTTATTTGGATTTAGTATAAGTTGATAGGGTGCTAGATATTTTTCATTGTTGGTAAGGGCAGTCTGAGTCTTTTCTTGAAGTGTTTCTATTGATGCAGAGAAGATAAGCGAGGAGTCATCTCCATACTGAATTATTTTGGCAGGACTAGCAGCTGTAGTAAGGTCATTTGTAAAGATTGTAAAGAGTAATGGTTCTAGAATCATTCCTTGGGGACCCCTTTAGAGATGGGGAGGTGAGAGTTTATTATCCCATAGGGTGGCTTGCTGCCTGTATGAGAGGTAGCTATGGAACCACTTTAGGGCCTCAGGGCAAAGGTTGAATTGGCATGTTTGTTTAGAAGGATTTGATGTGATACAGTGTCAAAGGCTTTTGACATGTCTAGAAAGGTAGCAGAGACAAGTTGCTTGTTATTTTTAAGGCGATTTATAGTCAGTAAAGCTAATGAGGGCTGCACTTGTAACTGTCTTTTGGTCTAAAACCATGTTATGTGACAGATAGGAGGATAGGAGGTTGTTTGTTTGGAAGTAATCAATTATTTGTTTGTGGACACACTTTTCTAGGATTTTTGTGAAGGGTGAGAGCATGGCTACAGGTCTGTAGTTAGATATGTCTTTAGAGGGACCTCCTTTATGCAGTGAAATGATATGAGATATTTTCCATATGGTAGGTACATATTGTTCAGTAATAGAGCAGTTAATTAGGATTAATATGGGGTATGCAATAGAAGGGCAGCTAATTATAGAAACTCACCTGGTAATAGGTCAGCATCGAGGATACATGGATTTGCTTTAGATAGTAAGCCCTGTATATAGCTAGTTCGAATGGGTTCTAGTTTAATTTGGGTTTGTGGTGGCCAGCTGGAGTGGGAACAGACATGGGTGGGGTTGAAGCATTATGTAGTAGGGAGATTATTGATTTAATAAAGTGGAAATTAAACTGGGATGTAATAGGGTCAATAGTATTATTGGTAGTAGGAACTGGGGTAGAGAGATTGCCAGGTTTTAGAAGGAGGTTGACTGATTGTCAGAATGTTTGTGGATTTGTTTGATATTTTAGTTGGCAAGTTTGAAAGTATGTCTTTTGTCTATTTTGATTTGTTTCTTAGCTTAATTTCTAAATTGTTGGAAGGTAATAAGATGTGCATGAGTTTTGTTATAACAATAGAGGGACCATGCTTTGTCTCTTTGTCTAAGTAGCTGTATTGTTTCTTTTGCGAACCACGGGAGTCTTTTGACTTTAGAATAAACTTTTTGGGTGGGACAAGTTTATTTAAGATTTGTAGGAAGATGTTATTAAAATATTGGACTGCATGATCTAGTTGTAAGGTTTTTAGGGGAGCCAAGTTTTGTTCTTTTAAGAGAGTCTGAAAGGTAGATAGAGAGAATTGTTTTTTTTTTTTATTTTAGACATAGCAGTAAGTGGTTTTATTAATGTTAATTGTGTTATTCCTTATTAAGTATACTGTGCAGTGATCATTTAAAGTGTCAGGGAGACAGCCAGATTCATAATTGATGTTAGTTTTATTTGTTAGAATCCAATCAGGAGTGGAATGCCTGTTAGTATGCTTGTCTATTCCTGTAGGGTGTTGTATATTTTGATGAAATTGTACGGGTTTATAAAATTTGTTGGTGTATTTGAGGAGCATGTGAGCCAGTCCAGGTTAGAGTCACCCAGTATTACTGTTTCATGGTTAAAGTTAGACGAAGCCCATTCAAGTATGTTGTCAATATTTTGTAGATTGTTTGCAGGAGGAAGGTAGATAGCTAAGATAACTATTGATTTGTGTTGGTTTATATCAAGCTTGGCAGTTAACATTTTACCATTAGGGAGGTTTGGTGGGTTAGAGTTAAGTTGAACTACTTTGAGGTTTTCTTTATATAGGATGGCAATGCCTCCACCATTTTATCTAATCTTTCCTTTCTAATGATGCCATACCCATCAAGGAGTATTTCCTCAGATGTAATATGGGGTTTAAGTCAAGTTTCTATTACTATAGCTATATCTGGGGAATATAGTGTCATGGCTGCATGGAATTCATCTACTTTTCTTAGTAGACTTCTAATGTTGACATTTATAAAGAAATGGTCTAACATATTTTTTTAGTGGTAAGGTAGGTATTGAGGGTAGGGTAGTAATTGTGTTTGGATTGTGGGGTTGGTTTGGTAGAGTGGTAATAACAGGGCCTGGGATGGGATGGATGTCTGACTGAAATTTAATTTGGGTGAATGCAGAATAAGAAATCTTATTTTGGAGATAAATTTTGTTTTGTATATAAAATTTATTAGTGGAGCTATGTATTTGGAAGTACCTTAGTGAAAGGAGCTGTGTTTGAGAGTGGACAAATAGAAGAGGAGTGATATGAAAGGTTATGTTTCTTTGCCAGAGGGCAGTATTTACAGGTGAAGTTGGAGAAGAGTGAAGGAGAAGATGATGGGACTGGTAGGAGGACAAGTGTGTGGCAAAGGAAAGTAAGACTAAAGTAGTTGTGTGGTAAGAACAGATTTAGATAGGGCATGGCTGGAGTACTTAGTTTGGAGGAGGGATTAGGGGAAATACTGGTGTAGGTAAGAAATAAAGTAGTACAACTTTCTGCTGTAAGGAAGACTATTTGATGGGGTTAGTGCATAAAATCTATCAACACCCCCGCTCTCTTACAAATCCGCTCCCACAAAAACTTCTCCCAGTACAATTCTCAGAAGCCCTAAAATCCTGTGACTGGGCTCCTATAAAAAACCTTCCCCTGGATATTGCAGTAGAATACTTTAATGCCAAATTCCTAGGGATTTTAAACCAGCTAGCCCCACTGAAGACAATAAGATTGCGAAGTAACCCTGCCCACTGGTTAAACCAAGCCACAAAAATCTTACTCAAGACTAGGCTTGGTTAACTTGGCAAAAATACAAAACTCTCGAAAGTAGACAGAGCTTTGCTGAGCTCAGGAATAAAGCAAAAAACAGGTCAGGTTGGACAAGATAAACCACTATATTTCCCTACAAAGGAAACATAACAACAACTCACAGAAATTTTGGGCTGCAGTGAACAACATCCTACAGCCTGGAAAAGTCACCACACCACCCCCAGATATCAAAGGTATTGATTCACATATAGCCTCTAGTTTCAATAACTACTTTACCTCTTCAGTACTGCACCTGGTAAGTGCAGTATCACCCACAACCCAACCTCAACCCTTAAACTTCCAGACTAACTCCACCCCTTCACACTTACCCCAGTACCAACATCTACCATTCAAAATCTCTTAGCTAAACTCAAACTTACCACTGTAGCTGCCGACAGTCTTCCAACTAAATATCTACAAATTGCATCCAAGGCCATCGCCTACCCCATCTCCCTACTTATTAACAGATCTATCACCCTGCATACTATTCCTTCATTATGGAAAATCTCATATATCATCCCCCTCCACAAGGGAGGTCCATCTACTGACCTCTCCAACTACCGCCCCATTGCAATCCTATCACTTCTCTCAAAAATTCTAGAAAAAATGTATCCACCACCAACTCCTTACCCACCTGCTAACCAACAACCTTCTAACTAAAACCCAACATGGATCCAGACCTTCCCATAGCACCAACACTGCCTTAATTAACTTTTCCAATACCATAAACCCGCACAGGAACCAAGGAAAGCTGGTCTCTGCCACCTTCTTAGACCTATCCAAGGCATTTGATACAGTTTCCCATAATAAACTCCTCACCTGTCTAGCAGAACTCAACCTTGATGACCCCACTCTACAATGGTTTAACAGTTGCCTAAACAACTGGTCACAATCTGTCAAATGGGGCAACTCCCTATCCCCCCACTCCTTGCCACATGTGGTGTCCCACAAGGTTCAATCCTTGGCCCCCTTCTCTTCAACATATTTACAAATAATCTCCACCTAGCTAACAAACACTGCAACACCACCTTTACCATCATGTCTACCAATGGCACCCTCATCACTCCAGTAACTGAGGCTAATCTCTTAGGCATCACTATTGATCATAAACTTAAATACAACAAGCACACATCCCAAACTATTTCTAAAGTCCATAAAAAAACTAGGTTGCCTATATCGTTGCAAACTATTCCTAACCCCTGAGACTAGAACAACAATAGCCAGAACTCATATCTTATCAACACTACTTTACACCTCTCCACTTCTCACCAACATTAACAAAACCATCCTGAACAAACTCTCTACATGCTACAATAAAATAGCTAGGTTTGCTGCAAATAATAGATCACATTCTCACCATTGCCTATCCCTAGCTAATCTGGTTAGAATTTCCAAACCTCCTACGCTACCACCAACTGATCATAGCCCATCAAATTCTCTTCCATCTGGGGAAGTGCCCTGCTCTTGCCGACATGCTAAACTTTCACAACCCTAAAAGGGAGCTACACTCATGTATCAAAAACCTGATTGAAGTTAATCCATGCAATGACAGTTCTGGGGAGGCCTTATTCTCCCATGATATTGCCAAAGCATGGAACACCATCCCACCTGAACTCAGGCTACAAAGTCACACAGGCACCTTTAAAGGCCTTCTTAAATTACACCTCAATACTAACCCTCTCTGCAACTGCAAAGACCCCCCTTGAAGACCCACTTTTCCATATGTAAGTGACCAATTGAAGCCTTTAATGCATACACTGTACTATCACCTGAAATGTACTTTTTGTATATATTGTAAATAATGGTATGACTCCTGAGTATTTTATTGTTCTACATAATTGTTTTTTGTACTTCATTGTTTCTCTTATCTTGTATGCCAGTTTTATTGTTATCTAAAGCATGTATGTACACTGTTATTTCTTTGGAGCTTTTCTCCCCAGGACTCCACTGAAAAAGGACACATGATGTCCAGTTGGACTTATCCTGGTAAAATAAGTATTAAATAAAATAAATAAATAAATTTGTTTAGAAATGGTTGGTGATATGTGGTGTTATGGTTATAGATAATAAGGTGAAACCCATCAGGGAATAAAGGTGAAATAGGGCAGTGTAGGAAATAAGATAGGGGAGTAGGATAATATATGGGAGGAGGAGGAGTTAATGTCCTGATAGTATGCATTCTCAGGTGTGAGTAATGAGCTAAGCTAAGTGCCAGTTGGGAAGTAGTTATAATTGCCTAGGTGGAGGAGATTGTGAATTGGCTGTGAGTTAGGATGAGATAATGGATGGGTGTGGTTTGGCTAAGTATAAATTACAGGATACTGGGGTGGGTGGGAATGGGGGTAGGGTATATGAGCAGAGTGGGGCTTACACCTAGGGCCAGGAAATTGTCCTAGAAGACAATCAGTCAGCTAGCAAGGATTTGAATAGCAGAAGAATGTTAACAGTTTTAATGAAAGAAGAAACGAGAGAAAAAAGAACAGTAGCTAGATGGAATAGTAAAAACTAAGTTTGAGGTTAAGAAATAAACAACACATGCACATATATGTCACATCTATACTAGACACCAACTAAGAGTCAGCAGGATCCAGACACAAAGACAGTATAGAATAGGATAGGGGTCTGGGAGTACTAGTCATCCTCCCAATGTGCACGTCCTTCACTGGTGTTAGTGGTGAGGATTGAGGCTCCTTGATTACTGGGCCAGTGCAGGGATGTCGCAGTCATGTTTAGGTCTTCTGGATAGATGGTTGCTTTACAGGCACTTGCATCACTTCTCAGGCTCATTATGTGTCTTTGGCACCTCAGTGACACTTTGTCTAATTATGTAAGTTAACTAGTGGAACCAATGGTTTGTGCTTACTTTGCAGTTAGAATCCTTCAAGCACTTGCAAATATCTGGAGAAATTTCACACACTTGCAAGGCATTTTTCTTCAGTTTGTGAGCATCTGTAATCAAGATCACTTAGCATTCTGGAACAATATACAACTGGATACAACAATTTTCATCCATTTTCAGCAATATAGTACCTAGGCTTTAGTTGCTGGCATCAGCACTTAGTGACATCATAGTGAGCTAAACCTGGAGCTGTACTAAACATTTCTTTTACTTTATCAAATGAGTGTGCATGAGCAGGACTCAATGGCCAAGATACACTTTTGAGTCATTTAAAGGGCAAAGCACCTTTGACAGGCCTGGTACAAACTTACTCAAACAATTAATCATGCCAAGGGTTTGTTTAATTCAGTCACACAGATGGTTTGTGCTCTGACTTTGCTCACATTTTGTCTAATTTCACTAGCATTTATATGGTGTCCAAAGTACTGGAGCTCTGTTTTACTAAAGCAGTGTTGGTCTTAGTGTAACTTTAAGCCAGAATTTGTGATAGTCTACATTACTACTTTTAACTTGAAACTGTTCATGTCTTGGTCTTAATCAAAACCTATGATATCATCCATAAGAAAAACAGCATCCCTGATGTGAATGCACATTTTGCTGAATGACAATTTGGCTGAAAGTCTATTTCATTTAATATGACATAGCTACACATAGTACTGTAATACAGAAGAAGAAATTAGAAGCCATATATAAAGAAACTTTACTTAATGCTTGGAGTTACCTGTACATAATCATTGTTAATATGGTTTCTATTTCTGCACTGACAGTGATTTCCTTTGTGTGGCATTTTAACTTTTTTTCATACTTGTGCAACCATGGAATTACAATATTTAAATAAAAGGAGTATTGGGTGCTTTACCCTCACATTGGAGGTATAGGGGAGCTTCCCCCTGCAAAAATTCTCTTTTTGGAAAACATTACCTTGGGTGACTTTGACCACATGATGTTTCAATAACTTGGAATTGGATTAAATGGTGTTTCAGTGTAATAGGCTTTCAACTATTTTGACTGAATTTTCTTTCAGTGAAATAGTTATTCAACCAGTTGCCCTAAACTCCAACAACAGTATCTAACCCATTAAATACATCAGTTTACACTGAAAGGTTACAAATGCAGTTACAAATGGAGTTTTACCAAATGGTAACTATTTAAAACAGAAGCTTCTCACTGGAGTAATAAAGGTAGCATCTTTTCACTTTCTTTATCCATGTATATTTGCCAGAAACCTCTGGACGCATCCAGCATGGAAAACACATTGCCATTAACAAATGTTGTTGCTATGTCTTCTATTATATGCTGGAAGACCTTTTGTCTCACAACTGCATCATTGAGAAAAGAGCATTCAAACATATGTCAGGGATCCATATGTATGTCGCCATATTCAAAGCAACAGAAGTTATTTCTTGTTAAGAGATATAGCTGTTGTATTCAGCAGAAGATAAAGTAAATAGCTTGTATTCCTCAAAACCGAAAAAATGCAGTGGCAGGTGTTCAGATTGCACTATTAATAGTGTAATAATGCTGCCAGTGTGAACACTGATCATTTTGGCAGCAATACTAAGTCCATGTGCAAATACAAATTTTAGGCAGAACACTCTTAAATGCATCTTAGAATTAAACAGTATTCAATTCAGGAAATGTCTTTACTAGCATCACAGACTACAGGCAGTTCAATGTATTTTTGATGGTAATTTCCACTGATGTAAAAACTCTTTTGCTGATGATACTTTTCTGATTGGCTGTCCAAAGTCTCAGCAACTAAACATCCTTTACCAATAACTTCCTCTGGTCAGACAATGCACTTTCACTGGCAAAACTGAATTCCCTTGAGGATTCTCACCTTAGAGCCAGCTGTTCCAGTCATGGCTTGTCTATTTTTCATGAAAATGTTTCAGACTTCCCTGAATTCAGGACTATACATCTCCTGCCATACAGCAATTCCCCTGGCTAAAAAAGGTGCAGAGAATATTTGACATCTGCTTGTTGGACTGCAGGTATCTCACTTTAAAGGGGTAGTCTATCATTTTCTGTTTCCATGTATTTTTTGCATACAAAAGGCCATCTTTTCCTCCTACAAGATACCCCAATGAATATTATTTTCAGGGATGGCTTACTACCTATCCATACATATGATTACCTTTTTGTACCTGTTTGATATTTCCAGGTTGAACCACCATACTGTGCTACAGATGCCCCCCACTACCACTTGACTCCACCACCTTCATGCTCACTGGAAGTTTTGTGAGCCTTAGGCATACCATCCTTATTATGGTGGTGAACACTGGAATGGTGCTGAATATGACAGAAGAATGGTTGGAGTGCTAGGACCACCTACAGTGCTTGACATTGCTTTTTCTCCAGTGATGAAGTCAGGGGGGATGTGATCAGTAAGTAATGTAAACTCCCTGCCTATCAGGTAGTAATGCAGGGACCCTAATGTCTCTTTTATAGCTAGATATTCATTCTCAGTTGTAAAATATCTGTTTTCTGTTCAGATAGCAGTCTGGATACTCCTCATTCCCTGGTATTTAGATAAGCACTGCCCCCACCTCAATCTCTGTATAAACAGTGAATGGTTTGGAAAAGTCAAGGGACACCAGAATAGGCTCCACACAGACACTTTATGTGAGCCTTATAAATGATTCATTAGCTTCTGGCATTCACCTGATCCATGACTATGGAAACAAACTGTGGAATGAACTTTTTATATTACCCAACAAAACCCACAAAAGCTCTTTTTTTTTTTTTACTTTTTTTGGGGGGGGGGGTGTAGGCGACTGGCCATTCACTCAGTCTGTATTTTCTTTTCTTATGGCTTGATTAACTCTCTTCCTAGTTTTGTATCCAAGGTGTCTCATCTCAGTCATTCAAACTTTATATTTTGGAACATTAGCAGAAAGCACAGCCTACCTTACTGAGCTCAACACTGTTTGGGCTTTAGAAAGGTGTGAGTATTAGTCCTTAATTTGATTGCCATAAAGACCAAATAAGTTGCAGAGAAGGGCTGGTGAGACTTCCACACCTGTGCTATCAACCTGTGGAAGGTGGTGAGGGATGCCATGGAGACCAAAGAGGAGGATGATACATTGGATTAGGCCATCTGAAGTTGAAAATATTTATTTCCTTAGCCTCATTGATTAAGTGAATCTGTTAATAAACCTTTATAAATTCCAGGATAGTAAGAAACATAGCATTCACCATCCATTCCACTAAATTGTCTACCCTAAAAATAGGGTAGCTGTCAAACTTGTTAATTTTTTAAAAGTCTTTACAAAACTAGACAGCACCTTCTAGTTTCTGGACAAATGTGCTAGGATTATTCAACATAACAGTGGACTCTTCTATTACTCCTTCTTTTAATATCTTTTTATCTCCTCTAAGACTGCTTGTTTCTACACTATAGGTACTTCATAGGGACTTAAATCCACCCCCCTGTGTTTAGTAAGAGTTGTCCTTCCAGGTAACTCAGAAAAAAAATTTTGCTTCTCAGTAGAAACTCCTTCAATCCTCTCTTTGTAACAAACCACTTTTCCTTTACTCTTCAAATAGTTCCAATCTCAACTATTTATAAACAGTTTTAATAACTTTAAGCCTGCCACATAAGGTTCTGACAATCTCTCAGCCAAATATCTAAATATTGCTGCTAAACCTCTTTCTTATCCTATCTCCATTTTTAACAATCACTCCATATCCAAAGGCATTGTTCCTTCTTTATGGAAATGATCTTTAATTATTCCCTTACATATAGGATGTACCACCAAAGAACTTTCAAATGTTCATCTCATTGATATGTTCACTCATCTAGCAGAAATCCTTGAAATATGTATTTACAATTAGGTTGTTCACTACATTCAGTCGTATAATCTGTTCTCAGCAACAAAACATGGATTTCATCCTGATCAAAATATTACCACTGCCTTACTCTCCTTCCTAGACATCATCTACCAAGAAAGAAATGTTAATAAATGTGTATCTGTCATTTTCTTCAATCTTTCCAAACCTTTTGATACTGTATTTCATTCTAAACTTACCTTTACCCTTTCAGCTATAGGCTTTTCTTCTACTCTTAACTGGTTTGCTAGTTAAGTCTCAAATCACACAAAAAGCAGATACATGGCAATTGACCTTGTCTACATTTCTGCCAGTACCCACTAGTGTCCCAGAAGGATCCATTCTTGGCCCTTTATTATTTAATGGTTCACCAATAATCTTGCTTCGGCCTCATCTCATTCTATAGTCATTCAGAATGCAGATGATGATGCTCTATTCTGTTTCAGTACTTCCCCACTCTTCACTGCAATCCATCACCCATGAATCATTTGCAGTCATTGAAACTTGGATTGCCCACTCTGAATTACATTTAAATCAGAACAAAAGTAAAGTAATACTTTTTGCTCCAAAGTCCTACTACAATAATATCTCCAACTTTAAAGATATCTCGTCTAAAAATATTCAGCTGGAAATAGAATCAGGCACCAATCTAGTATGTCTTACTCTTGGTAATCAGTTCAAATTCAATGCTCATATTCAATTTGTAGAGAGAAAAAACTCAGTACAAACTAGGCCTCCTCTACAAGCTATAGACTTTCTCATAAATCCTCTACTTTCTATCACGTCTACTGAATGCCTTTCATAACCTTATAATATCAATACTTGATTAACACATTCACTGGACCAATGCTATAACAAAATTGCCATATTTGCTACTTATTAGAATACATTAAAGGGTTATAAATGTCTTTTCTGAAAATAAGTAGAAAAAGCAAGAAAAATAGTATGGTAGCTACTATGCATATTTGGCATTCATACTATGTGGCTTAACTGTTCTGTGATTGTCACAGCTGCAAGGTGAACTGCAGATAAGGATGACTCCTTAATTCCTAAAAGTGATTACCAACACAGGTGCAAGGATGACTTGGGACAGGAACAACTCCCTAAGTCTTGAAGGTTGTCACATAATTCACCTTGAAACAGAACAAAAATCAGCTTATCAGCAGACTGCATGACATTAAGCAAATACCAAAGTATTGACTTTATTCAGCAAAAAACTGTATAAAAAGACTGTAAAACTAAATCTTGGTAGCTGGGTATTTTGTAAGAACATAGTTTTGAGGTAAATGGAGAATCATCATCTATATCTGCACCAAAAAGCAAACCTTGTACAGTAAAAGCTGTAAGCTGTAATATGTAGTACATCCTGTTTATTATATAAATAATTTGTTTTATTAATAACTGCACTCAATTTGGTTAAAACACTGTTCTGTAAAGTATATTTTTTATAAATTCATCAGCTTGCTAAAATTTATCAGTGACGAGCCTTGCCTGCATTCAAACACAGGGGGAGTGGTACCCTGTATAGGGTCACTCCAGTAAAGGTGCAGTAACTGAAATTTACATATATGTGTGTGTTCTGAATGAGACCACTCTGGTTTTATACAGCTTGCAGCAGTACAGTTTTCAGACGTCTGAATCCAGAGTGAGACTGCCGTGCAGTACAGTCACAGTACAATAAATTCTCCAGGTCAGTGAATTCCAAGGTTTCAAATCTGCAACTTACAGTTTTGTTTCATCAGCTTTTCAAGTTACTACAGGGAAATTTCCAGCCATCTACAGAATAACAGCTTGATCACCTGTCTAACTGCTGTGTGGTAAGACTTTTTTCTGTGTCAAATACAGTATGGATGCCATAGGACCTATGGTAAAAATGAAAACAGAGTTTTTCTGTTAATGTAGCAGAATGACCAAATAAAATCTGGGGCAGAATGCAATGTTGGTATGACCAGCATATTGGTAAATGTAAAACCTTACTAGGGAAAGTTGATGTACAGGCATTATGCAAATAGATCACAATATTTGACTGGTATCTCAAACAAAAGAATGTGTGGTATGACAGTAAATATTTATTGTGTGAGTCATATGAAACTGCTTTCTGTGTGTAATATCATAAAAGTACATTTCAGACCATTGTTGAAAAGTTAAACTGTGGAGAAGAATCTTCTGATGGTAAAGAACCAGATAAGGGTGATACATTATATCCAGATGTTAAACATGTATGTCCTGTCTCTACTTGTGAAATGTTAATCTCAGATTTGGAACAACAGTGAAATCAATTACTGACAGAATCCTCTGTAGATCTTGCTACACCCTTAAGAGACAATGTACAAAAGTGGAATGAAGCCTCTATACAGCAAAAAAAGACAGATAAGGACTGTGAAGAGGTTTGTGATAAATTGACAGAGGAGTTTATTAATAAACACTTAAAATACAGAGTGAGTTCAGAAAGTTTAAAAAAGAAATACAAACACTTCTTCAAAAGTGCATAGGGTCTCTGCAGTCAGCAGAGCAGACTACTGAAAAATATCAGAAAACTTGTCAAGAATTACGAGAAGAAATTGAAATTCTTAAACAGCAGTTATAAGACAAGGAAAATCTGGTTAGTGACTATCATAAAACCTGTAAAGAATTACAAAAAGAAATTCCAGATCTTAAGCAACAGTTACAGGACAAGGAACAGCTGGTTAGTGATGTTCAGGATAAACTAATACAAGCTAACATTCGAATAATAGAGTTAAAAGAAGAACTGCAAAAGAAAAAGCCAGTACAGGTCATAGAGCAGGGAATGTCAGCAGATTTGTACACACAGTCAAGGTTGCTATAAAGCATGCCACAGTGAAATGATAAAGAAGGCATATTTTAACATTTGAAGAATAGGTAGCATACACAGCAGGATCTGATGTATGGACAAATGTCTTACTCGGATGCTTTTGGATTTTTATTCCCAAATGTTTTAAAACTTTCATCCAGTTAAATCAGAATGCTTGTAAATTAGACAGTAATGTAGGGTACATAACCACCATTCTCATGGCATACACACAAGGGCAGCCTCTTACAGCTAAGTTGTTGGATAATTTCAAACTCACCACCTCAGATAAATTAATGGAGCAAACTGATCATTTTAAACTAGCATTCCAGATAATCTATCAAATGTCAGAAAGGGACATGCAACAAAGGGAAATACAGAAACAGGTAATCCATTGCTTTTTAGAGCAGGTAAATTGGGTCCAAGGAGATATTAAATGCATTTATGAGGACAATTCAAATACCCTTGATGACTTAGTACAAAGATTAATGAGGGAAGGATTATGACCGATGATGGAACATTATACTTGCATCATATTTTTGCCTTAGAAGAAAGTAATGAGCCATTTGAGGTAATAAGTGAGGTAAGAGGTTGAGGTAGGGGACGATGGTGTGATCAACCCCCATCGGAGAGAGCCACATCAGTACCTCTGGCACCAGGTTTAAAAGCAGGTGATAAGCAAAAGGTGTGAACATGCTTTTTCTGTAAAAAAGATAGAGCATGTTAAGCAAAATTGTGACCATTACAAAGTTTGGCACAAGAAGAAGGAAGAACAGGGGGTGTTTGCAAAAACAGAGCCAAAAGATTCACAAGATAAGTCATTAAAACAAGTCAATGAACAGAGACTTTACAGTATTGGTAAAAACAGCTATAAGGTTCATCAATACACAGGGAAAGAGGATGTATGTTCCATTGATTTTCAGGCAGCTTTGCCTGTAAATCCAAAATATTTGTATGAACAGGCAGAAGACATAGCTAGACAACAGGAAAGAAATTGAAAAATCTAAATGTGTAGATCACTCAGACACAGAGGAACATGACAAATAAAAACATGCAGTGTGTCATGTTGCATTTGACAATAAAGGTGAGGATGAGTGGATTCCCCTACAATAGGGGTGTGCCCCCCTACTCTGGTATCTTTCCTGACTAACTTTATAAAGTGTAGAGACAGATGACCACTGATTAATATCTGGGTAGAGGGGTCACTATGACAAAATGTTTTATTGGATACAGGAGCGGCAGTATCCATCACAAATAGACAGTTACCTGTACACCCTATGAAAAAGGTTTGCATCTCAACATTTAATGGTACAGGATACTATGCAGTAAGTAGCCAAGATGTAGACATAAAGTTTCACCAAGAAGGGCAGGCATGCATCCATCCTGCTCAACTACCATTATTGGTATGGACATTATAGGACCTTTGGGCATAGTAATTGATTTGCATAACAGTATTTTGTGGATAAGAGATAGGGAAAAAGGAGAGGTAGATGTAAGTGCAGTTTGCTGTGCAATCTCTCTACCTGAAAAACCTGACAAGCCTACAGGATATGTAAATACAGGCAGTGAGGATGTGTGGCAACATTTACAGCAGCAATTCCCAAACCTGTGGTCCAAGGGACTCAGTGACTGTGGCAAACTAGAAATGCCAGTAGGGGTGGGTAGTGATAGGGATTACATACTGCTATTTCAAAAGCAGTATCCCATTCCTAGGGAGGCAAAGGAACATATGGAGAATGTATTGCAGATTGGGAAAAGGAGGGAATCATACAAAAAGGCAACTGTCCCACAAATTCACCAATCTGGAAAGTTAAGAAGAAAGATGATAGTTACCGTCTTGTCATTAATATATGAAAGGTTAATCAGTATACAACTCCTACAACCACCTAATTCTGGGAGGTCCAGAACTGGCTGCATGTATTAAACCACAAAGTAAGTGGTTTACAGTAATGGATTTACCATTTTTTTTGCTGTACCAGTCAGAAAGAGACACTGGCCATGATTTGCCTTTACATTTAAAAATCAGCACTATGTCATGACAAGGTTACCTCAGGGATTTTGAAATAGTCCAGTTATTTTTCATCAGATGGTAGTGTCCATTCTGCAACATTTGGAAAAAGATGATTCAGTACTGCATTACACTGATGATATATTAATTCAGTCTGAAACAGTGGAAGAGCATGTACAGCTTCTTAAAAAAAGTTAAAAGTTTTACATAATCTGCAGCAGGCAGGGTTTAAGGTTAAAAGTGAAAAAATTCAGTGCATGGCACAGGAAGTTACATTTCTAGGTGCTATCATTAAACCATCAGGCAGGTCTTCTTGCCCAATGGGAGTGCAAGGCATTTTACAAATAGAAAAGCCATTGAGAATAGCAGATTTACACAAATTCATGGTAATCATGAACTGCAATGGAATTTATAGAGGATTATGCAGCTATGGCTGCTCCTCTATACAAAATGTTATGGAAACAAATGAACTCCACTCTTTTAGAGTGGGGACCTTGTGATGCCCTTGCACTAGCCCAGTAATCAAGGAGCCTCAATCCTCACCAATGGCAACAGTGAGGGATGTACACAATGGGAGTATGACAAGTACACACAGTAAAGTGCAATTTCCCTTAAGAGCACAGAGAGATCATGTCAGTCTGGGGCTGGTTTCTCCCTCTTTTTCCAGATCCTCAATAAGACTCCCCACTGGCACAGCTATAGGGTTAATACCACAGCTGATGGGTCAAGACAAGACCTCCAGCACCCTCTCTGTCCAACCAGTGCTTTGTATCCCTGCACAAGTAGCTGACACAAACACACTTTGAGATTTGATTTATATACAAACACACAGATACTCCTGGGGAAGGCTGGTGCAGGTTTACTAGCTATGCCCCCTTCTGCCCAGACTATAAGGTAGTTATCACTGCCACCAACCCCTCTTTATCAGCTACTATAAGGCCCTTATAAAGGGTGGGCAATCCTACTGTGTAATGTTACTATTATCCAAATGGTAGTTTTTGACCAAGTGCCAGGCTATTAGGGATGGGTTGTACAATATCATCAAATATGCATGCAAGTACACTAAGAACTTATATATGTCTCACAAATATCAGCCACAAAGACAGGTTTAAATATATTTAATAATAAATAATAAAAGAGCAAAACAATACTCCAACAACAGTTAATTCAGAGTTCAGAATCACAGGAAATATTTTAAAACAACATTGCAGGACAGTCTCAAATAAATACAGAAAACATCTAAACTAATTTTTACTATATTCCTATCTATATCTAAGAGAAATTACTGTACCCTAAATCTTACTTACAAACAGCACGCAGGCAGAAGTGCTGAGTAGATATTTCTAGGTCCAAGACAAGATACAAAAAGTCCAGTTTCTATCTCAGAAAGTTCTTAAATTAATAATAAACATTACTGCTGGGTTAGCTTGGTTTACATCACTCTTTGTCACCTGACTTCAGTTCTCAGGCTACTAAATACTAACAGAATTTTAACATCTCTGTGTGAGAAGTACATATCTCTCAGAAGTTTGCAGAACATGGAAGTCGTAAAACAATAAAACACTTTTATATTTGAAACCTAGTAATTATGTTTGTTTCAAGACAATAGAAAAACCTCTAGCTCTGGACATTGTGTTTGCTTGACTGAAAGGGAGAGATAACACAATCTTAAAACAATTTCAACTTATTTTCTTGAGGTTTTGCAAGCTAACTCTGTATCTTCCAGCTTCTACTATTAAAACATACATTTGCACAGGTGTATAGTTTATATACAGTTCTGTTCTTTTCTGGTAGGGTACCCTGTGGTCACATCCTGGGAGCTCAGTACTGTATAAACCCTGTTCAACACACACTTCTGCACCAGTAGTTTAATATATACATAACATATAGTTCTCTTACATTTATAAGACAAGCATATGAATCATATTAATATTCACAACTGACATATGATTATTTACAAAATTCCAAATAGTTGGGCTGGCAGTGTCACAGATCTCATGAAGACAAAGCATTTTTGCAAATGAAGATAAAGTTATCACACACTGCATAGTTAATAGCACCCTTACCAAAGTTACCATTTGTGCTACAAGCAGCAGCAGGAAAAATACATTATCTGTAGTACTATTACAGGAATGGCCACATGGTGGTGACAGCAGAATGGAAAAAAACATTATGTCCAGTCACTTTCTACAGCTGAAAAAATGACCCCAGTGGAAATAGGCTATCATCCTTGCATTCAGCAGCTGTTAGCCATTTATTGGAGTATTAAGCAAACTGAGTATCTGATGGCATTTCCCAGCATTATAGCACAGACACTACACCAAGCAGTAAAAACTCTGGTGGACAATAAAAAAAAAATAAAAATCACAGATGGTATTAGCCAAGCAGTCTTTGCAAAATGGATGGCAGTTTTTGGAATGAAAACTGTCACCATACAGACAGGGGACAAATATTATTTGTCAAATCACATGGGATATAAAGGAAAACAGTATAACTGCTTAAAAAAATTAATGTCACCTGACGTACAATTTCTGGCATCTGATTTTGACTATTTTAAGCCATCCATCTTTGTGGACAGAGCACAGTTTTGGGACAAAGGTAAATATTGGACAGGCTTTGTCATAGTTCCAGAGAATCCAGAACTGGGTTCTCCAGGGCTAATCAAGTTACCAAAGCATATGTCAGCTCAGAGAGCTGAGTTGGAGGCAGTACTGTATGTACTCAAGTATTACAATCCTGTTAACATTTTCTCAGACATTGGTTATGTAGTAAACTCTTTAAGATTACATATGGGCACTTGGGTAAGACAAGGATTTGTAGACAGTGCAGGCAAACCATTATGGCATGCTGAAGTATTAAAAGACATACATAATGTGATAACAATGTCAAACCAGCAAGGACAATACAGCATTGTAAAGGTAAAAGCCTATCAGAAACTAACAAGTGAAACTTTCAAGTTAAATGCATTAGCTGAGATGTTGGAAAAACAAGCAGCACAAAAAGGAACAGAGCTTCCAGGATATGCATATACTAATGCAGAGGTCAGTGCCTTAAAAGAGCTAGACAAACTGTCAATTGAGGAAGACCTCACAAATATTCAAAAGATGCAGGGTTTAAAAGAAGAAACAGACCAGTGCATAACTGCAGGAATACCACCAACAGAGTACCATGCATACTCCACTACAAAAGGATTACAGCTGCTTTCCATGCCTTTTCAGTTAGCATGTCAGTTGGTCAAGTTAAATAATCAAATATTAGGACATTTGGGAGCTAATAAGCTATGGGCAGTTGTAAAAGAAAAGTATTGGAATCCAAGTTTAGAAAAGGTCTGGAGGCTAATTGTAGAAGAATGTTTAGTCTGTTTGCAGGTAAGTGCTAAAAGTAAGAAATCTGAGTTACATCGAGTCCAGCCAGCAGATGGGCCATGGTACGCAGTTCAAATAGATTATACAGGTCCATTACCAACAACAAAGGGAGGTTACAGATACCTACTGGTAGTAGTGGATGTTTTCTCAAAGTGGGTAGGAACAATTCCCATCAAAACCATGACAGCAAAGGCAATGGCAGAAGCCTTATGGAAAAATATTTTCTGTCATTGGGGGTGGCCAAGAATCATTGAATCACACAATGGTCCGCAGTTTGTTAGTGATTTAATAAAGCAAATGTGTAATCTGTTGAGAATTCAGCAAAGATTTTGTTTGCCTTATCATCCACAGTCAAATGGAATTGTGGAACGAATGAATCGTACACTCAAGGAGTGTCTCAGAAAAGCATGTCTTGAACAGAGAAATGCATGGGTACAACATTTACCAGGCACTCGTTTGGGTATAAGAGCAACACCCAAGAGTAAGTCAGGAATATCTCCTTATGCAATTATGACAGGAAGAAAAATGCCATTACAGTTACATTTTGATCCTGATACACCAGACGATAGGCCTATGTTAGAAATCAGCAAGCATCAGCAATGGTTAAAGCAACTTACAGAAGTATGTGATTACAATGCAAGACAGCAAGATTTTCATCTATGGAAAAAGATCCCAATATTACCACTGGAAGAAAACCTTCCCCGTGGAACAAAGGTATTAGTAAAAATGTTCCAGATGGAAGGGCCATGGGATAGCAATTGGCAAGGACCTTTTGAAGTAGTGGAGCAATTCGGTCCATTGGTGTACAAAATAAAAGGTAACAAGAAAAACAGAACAGTTCTAGTGCATAGACATCAAGTCAGAGTAGTTAAAAGCAGTGAAGAAATGAAGTCACAAAAATGACATGCATGTATTTTCTTTTCAGAAAATGAAAATGAAGCTGCCTAAAGTGCATATTTGCATATAGAAGAGCAAAAGGCAAACAACAGCAAATCTAAATTAGTTTGTAAATATATCCACATTTAAGCATGTGTTAGTTAGACCAATATCTATTTTGTTTTTTTACAATTTTTTTGTAATTGTATAATAGCACCAGGGATAGCAGTGACCCTGGCAGAAAATGCATACAGAAGTAATATTACTAATATAAGGTCATGGTTGGTAAATAATACTACAAATAGTACTTAGGGTAACTTTTCTTGTCCAGGTGGACAAAATGTTACATTGGAAACCTTTCCTTTGACCAGAGTGTCACGGTCTGGAAGGCAGCCAGAGGATAGGTATATGTCCAACTCTCACAACATAAAGCAAACGCATCTTTATTATTTTATTTATTTATTTACATTTGTTGACTGGGAAAATCCAACTGGACACAGGTCGTTTTTCAGCAGAGGCCCGGGAAGAAAATCTCCACAATAAAAACAATTAATTACTAGTTACAAGAAGTATAGGTAGGTTTTGTTTAACAATAGTAGTAAACAGTTATAGTTCAAAATGAAATTAAGTATTTAGTTAAATGGCACAACACTTATGCTAGTATAAAATACTGGATATTACAAGGAGAAAGGGCCCTCTTTGAATTTTACACTGACTGTGTAAGTGGTACTGCAAAATAGTCTAAAATAGAGTTATTGGAGGGAATTATATTAGTCTGTATCAACCATTCAGTAATTATTGGAAGACAACCTTGTCTTTTTATTATCAGAACTTTTAATAATAATAATCCCACAGTCACGTCTGATCAAGTAATCAGGGTACCATCAACATGTATGGTATATATAGACATTTTAGTGAGCAGACTAAAACTAACAGGTCAAGATATTTCACAAATTGTGCACTTACATTTACAAAGGTTACCCACTATATGGGCATCACAAAAAGAGCCTGTTAACTTTCAGAAGGAATTTCTGCAACATTTTAATGAATCTTTGATTAGCAGGCATCAGTTTGATGTTAATGTCACTATGTTTGTAAATTGGACTAAATGTACTTTGCAGTCTTTGTATGTACAAATGCAGAAAAATTCAGTACAAATGAAGTTAATGTCAAGTAATGAATATGTGTGGAGAACGATGTTTGAAAAATGCATCCCAAGTACCAAATGGATTGAAATGCATGGGCAATAAATAGTCTGCACAAAAAAAAATATATATATATATATATATATATATATATATATATATATATATATATATATATATATATATATATTACAGGAAAAAACACACATTATAGTGTAAAAATTTCAAAAGTAATGTGTCAAGTTGTAGTTTTATCACTGTTTTTTGGACCACCATTCTATCCATACCAGTATTGGTTACCCCAGTTAGAGGGAAATTATATTGATTTACAAAATAAAACTCACAAAACTGAACATTGTGTTCATACATCTAATGGATTGGTGTGTGGTCAGCACTCACCAGTGTATGAACCATGCTTTTTACAACATTTTGTAAATTTATATAAATGTATAAATTTACCTTCTAGTTTTGAAATCTTTACTGAAATAGCCCCATAGTTTGTGTGTATTGTAACCAATCAAAGTTTAACATTTACTAAGCAACGTCCTTTTGTAAGCTGTTTTAATAATATAACTCACCTGACATGACATAACAAAATATGTGTGTTCATTCTAGAAACCAAAGTGGCAATGTCTTTATGATGGAATCCACAAGCATTGTCAATGATTAATATAGGATTTTCATTAGAATCATTACATAAAGTTATAAATGAAAGTAAACAGTTAATTCAGCAGTTGGAAAAGGTTAATAGATAAATTCTAAGAAATGAATTAAGTTCAGTGACTGTAAAAAACAAATTAATCAAGTTAGCTGAAAATACTGAAGCAGACACAGCTCATAATTGGTGGGACATTTTTGCAGGATGGTCTGCAAAAGAAAAAAGTTGTTAGACTGGATTATACACCAATTCTGATAGTAATGTTTGTTATCAATGTTCTTGCTGTTTGAAATTGTGTTTTAACCTGTTGTATCAAGAGGAAGCTAATGGTTTTGTTTCCTGATATGTTTTCTGTAAATCACAATAAAATTATGATATAACCAAAGAATACATATCAATGTAAACTTTTTTGTGCATTTTTAAAACAAAAGGGGGAACTGATAGAATACATTAAAGGGTTAAAAGTTTATTTTCTGAAAATAAGTAGAAAAAGTAAGAAAAAACAGTATAGTAGTTACTGTGCATGAAGAGCACATCTGCAAGGAGAACTGCAGATAAGGAAGACTCATTAATTCCTAAAAGTGATTACTAACACACATGCAAGGGCAACCAGAAACAGGAACAACTCCCTAAGTCTTGAAGGGTGTCACATAATTCAGCTTGAAACAGAACAAAAGTCAGCCTATCAGTAGACTGCATGACATCAAGCAAATACCAAAATATTGACTTTATTCAGAAAAAAACATATAAAAAGACTGTAAAACTAAATGTTGGTAGCTGGGTATTTTGTAGGAACATAGTTCTGAGGTAAATGGAGAATCATCATCTGTATCTGTATCAAAAAGCACATCTTGTACAGTAAAAGCTGTAAGCTGTAACCTGTAGTACGTGTTGTTTGTTATATAAATAAGTTGTTTTATTAGTAACTGTGCTCAAGTTGGTTAAAGTACAGTACAATAAAGTATATTTTTGATAAATTCACCAACTTGCTAAAATGTATCACTACTAATTCTCCTAACTCATAAAATCCTTGTTTAGCCCTTAGAAAACTATACTGGCTTGAATTTTCAAACTACCTCAGTTTTCAGAGTTAAAATTTGCTAGCAGTATATTCTTTTTCACAGACAGATGCCCCTCTCTTAATTCTCTGCTTTAACAGTATTCTTCCTCATGTCCCCTTCATTCTGTAGACTCTTAACTTTTGGAAACCAGGAAATCAGATAACACCTCTGGTTACTGTTCATACTATACTTATATATCCAAAATGTGAAATAAAACTCTCTCGCCCCCTTCAGTTAGACAAATATCAGTGTCCAAACACTTCAAAGAAAAAAATAAAAGAATTTGTTTTAAAAATACAAAAAGAAAAATCCGTGGTACCCCATGAAGTCTCAGAAAACCTAGTATGCAGCCTATACTGAATCAAAAACAAACCAAGCAGAAACTTTGCAGTGTGGAGGTTGTGAAGTTCACTCCTTGAAATAAATTATGCACCTAGTTCACTAATAAAAATCAAATGTTAAAATACATACTACAAAATAATAAAATTGTAGGTAGTCCACAGAGGAGTTAAGAATGGAATGTCCTTTCCATATGCTCTCACATGATGAGAATTTTCAGTCTCATTCTCTCCTGTAAATTGATGTAATGTGCTAGGAATCTCCTTCTCCTCCCACTCTCTTTTACTATATCTATCAACCCTCTAGGATGCCTGCCATACAAAAATTTGAATAGACCAAATTGTGTAGAGGCTTGGATTACATTTCATACAGATAACATTAAATAAGCAAATACTGTGTCCTACTTGTATTTCTCAGTGTCCTTTCTTAGCATGGATTTTAAGATTTTAAACCATTCTACCAAGACCATCTAATTTTGGGGTTGGAAGCTGGCATTGGGGTGGCGGTGGAATGATGGCTAAAGTTTTTTACCTCACATATACAAAGTGAAGGGTTTGATTCTCACCTTTAGAAGAAAAAATTACTAAGCTTAGAATGGCCCACAAGGGCAGCTAGCCTAGTACTTGCTATAAACTAAGATTCTGAACTATTTAACTTGAAAACCTTGGTAGAAATTTTACATGATTTTAAACATAAAGGGTATTTTTAGACATAAAGGGTGTGCTCTGGCCTGTTAAGATCTGTTTTGGTATCTTTACCTGGAAAAGTAGCAGTAGCAGCAATACTAGTTATTTTGCAATGGATTTGGAATTGGCCTTCCTGAAGGATATAGCCTCAGGAAACCTAATAACATAGTCCAGTACTACAGAAATATATTATTACCCATTTTTGAGCTAACTAGGCACCCCACAATGTTTGTTACAATTTGTTTTAATGAAACTTCAATTACAGACATAAGAATTGAGGGATTTCTGAAAAATGGATTCAGGGCTGTCATTTAGTACTCAGGACAACCAAGCTACAAGTTTTAACCTCTTTTAGGACACTTGGTCAATAAAACCTGTCTACAATCCTCACTTAGTCTTGTCCAGAGCACAACACATGGCTGTGGTCCAACCATTTTCATGATCATTTGCCTAAACAGTTTGGGTACCAGTAACTGTCATATAACGCTCTCTCTCTGTCACACACACACATGCACATGCGCGCACACACACACACACACACACACACACACACACACACACACACACACACACACACACACACACACACACACACACACACACACACACACACACACACACACATTTTCACTACCCTGTACATGGGTCATTTTGCATTTCAAAGTAAAGGCAAGCTGGAAATTCCCAACAAAGGACTCTCTCTCCACTACCCTGGATATGTTCTTCATCTTTCTACTGGGCCCTCTTAAAACACAGTCAACTTCTCTGAATCCCAAACTGACTGGGATCCCCTTCTTTCTCTGTGTCTTGAAAGGTAAAAGACTCTTTCTCCTTCCCTACTTAGGTAATCACTGGAATTTCCACGGCTCATTCCTCTCTGAGGAAGGGCAGATTACTCCATTTCTGTAAACTATTCTCTTTACTGTCCCCTTGATACAAAGCCTCAAGCACGCTCTATGAAGATTCTTGCCTTTTTTACTCCTATGCTGTAATTCTATGCCATGTCTGGGCTCTTGGGACCTTGTTTCCTTCCCGGATGTTTTCTACTCTCTGAAGTACAGGGACAGAGTACCCTTGCCTCTCTAGACAAGTTTATCCACTTTCGTGATTTATGACTTTCCTGAAGGATAAACTGTAGAAATCCAGTGGTCCTCACCTTATGCTGTGGTACAGTGTTACTAGAATATGAATCTAATTAACTGCTGTGGGAGATGAATCCATTGCTTCCTGATTGTCATAATACCAACGGTAAGTAAGTTACTCACAGAGCCGACAACTCTGTTTAAAAGTTAATTTTATAGTGCAGGGATAAGGGGAAAGGGCTGGAATAAATCATCAGTTCAGTAAGCTGTTGGCTTGTTTAGCCATATTGATGTTTTAATAAAACATCAGTTTAAATTATTTTCCTCTGTTATGAAATTGCGTAGCATAAATAAAATCCTGTTGTATCTTAGCAACAGCCTTATGAATTAATGGTTGCAGATTTGAATGGTTCATTTAGCTTTATGTGATGCATCATTCACTGTGTATTTGAAATATGTTATTTATGTTTTATCTTGTACAGACAAGCGACTTAAAATCTGCATTCCTGAAAGCTACTGGCTACATTATCAGGGGATTTTTATTTCTGCTATAGTGACTCATAATAAAAATTAAACACTCCCTAGTTTTTATGTATTTATTTTTGCATGCACTGTAGTTCATATCAGATAGTGGTTTTGCACAGGTGCTATGTTATTGTTGTTCAATGGTTAATAAGACATGGCAGTTAGGTTAGAACTGCTTTTTTTGACTGTGTCAATTAAGACCATTTCTACATATACTTTTATCTAAAAGCTAGGCTAGTCAACTCAGTTTACTGTAAGGTGTTAACTACTGGGAAAGTTGTTATTTAGATTTAAATCTTAAGAGAGAAAATGTAATGCGGCCTATGTGAAATAACAGTTAGGCAAATGGAGTATCACTCTGGCATCTTAGTCACTGAGCTTTAGTCCATATAAAGTTTGAATCTTTCTCAGCATCATCATTAACCTAGTTTTTCCTATTTCTTCATGGCTTTGTGATGTTATACCAGGTGTGACAACCTCTCTTAATTCAGAGGCAATCTACTACCTTCTTCAACAGTCACACCTGGCTGTATCAGGTCTTCTTTCATGCAATCTATCCATCTTCTGACTGGGCAGCCTTGTTTCCTCTTCCCTTCTTTCTGTCTCTCCCATATCTTCTTTAACAATTCTTCTGTTTTTCCGAACATGTGACTGAGTTTACTTTGGGTTCTGGTTTGATGTTCTAATTTCTTTATCTATCCCACTGTGTGCATCCTATTACTTATCTCAGGTGCTTCATCTACATGTCCTCATGCTTCCTCAGTTGCTCTGCCTTCACGGCCCAGGATTGTGTGCCATACAGAAGAACTGGTCGCACCAGTTTCATACACCTTAACTTGCATTTCTGTCACACATTACTCCTGGCATTTTGTGTCGGTTGACTGCAGCTGCTGTACTTTTACCTTTGACCTTTTCATTCAGAGTTCCCTTCTCCTACACCACACCTCCCAGATACCCAAAACTGTTAACCTGTTTGTTTATTTTCCCCTCTGTCTTAGTTTTTAGCTTTTTCTGATTTTCCTTACCTACTGCTATGATCACTGTCTTGTCTGTATTCAGTTTCATACTCTGTGCCTTCAGTTCTGCATTCTAGACCCCTATTATTTCCCAAAGATCCTGTTCAGTCTTCTTGTAATGTCACATCATCTGGATACAGCAGCTTTGCTGATCTGTCCCCTCTAAGCTGTTTGCTAATGTGTCATTGGGTTCTTGGGTCCTTGTGCAAAGCCTGCACTAATTCTGCCAATGTTTCTGAAACTAAGAACCATCTCCAGCCTGTCCTAATCATGTTTCTGGGGATCTTGTCATATGCTTTCACCAAGTCTTGGAATACTCAAATGCACTCTTCCGTCATCTCTAGCTTTGCCTCAGCAAATATTATTTAAATATTATATAAATATTATTATATAAATATTATTAGCAAATATTATAAATATTAAGTCAGTCATACTGGGTCTTGATCTGAGTCCAAACTGCTCATCTTACTTTCTACTACTCAACATATTCATTTTGCATTAACCCTCTCCAGCATTTTCATGCAGAGTGACAGGAGTTTGATAACTTTGATCATATCTGCTCTTACGTCATCTGAGCCTGCTGCATTCCCTGACTTCATTTTATTTGCTGATGTGCTTACTTTTTCTATAGTGGGCTCTTCTTCCTCTTTCATCATAGGGTGTCTATAGGGCAGTATAGCTTCTGTGGGGACTTCTTTTTTCAGAAGTTTCTGGAAGTATTCCTTCCATCGGTCTTTGATGTCCTGTGTAGTGGTGAGCTGGTTGCTTCTGGCATATGTAACGAATGATGTCTGATGACTATCTTCCTTATCTTTCTGTCTTTGCGTTGCAACCTGATAAACTTTCTTTGTTCCATCTGATGAGTCACCTTCCAGAAGGTGGTAAAGTATCTCTAATGCCTTGTTCTTTGCTATTGTGACTGCTGCCTTTGCCTTTTTCTTAGCCAACCACTATTTCTTCTTACTCTGGTCCATCTTTTTTGTCTTTTCTTTCTCCCACCTTTTCCTGCATTCCTTCTTTCTTTTGATAACCTCCTGGACTTCAGCTTTCTACCACTAGCCTGGCTCAGTTGCATATCTGTTCTGTAGTTTTCATACATGCTGTTTGGAGATGCTGCCATTCGTCTTCAACTCCATCTGTCTCCCCTTGTTCCTGAGGTGCTTGAGCCATGAATATTTTCTTGAACTACTGAAGAAATAAGTCCAGGACCAAACACAGCTTCTATGAAACCAACTTTAATAAAACAAACTTAAAAGAAGATAATTAAAAAGAGGTTAGCGCTTTCATGCCTTGCAATAGGCACTTCATTAGACCATATGATTAAGTGCCTATTGCAAGGCATGAAAGCGCTAACCACTTTTTAATTCTCTTTTTTAAGTTTGTTTTATTAAAGTTGGTTTCATAGAAGCTGTGTTTGGTCCTGGACTTATTTCTTCAGTTGTTCATGTTTTTTTGTACAGGACCTTTACTGCCTAGAAGTAGCTTTGTTTTTTGTTTGGACAATTTTCTTGAGCTGCTGTCCTTTCACTCTTTTCAACTTCCAGGTCTTCAACCTAGTCACTGTTAACCTTAGACCTTTCTCTGACTACTGCTTGCAGCTGCTTGTGTTTACCAATAGTTCATGCTGTGGGCTGACTGTTTCACTGTGCATGATCTTGCAATCTGTGATTCTACCCCAATGTCCTTTCCTTATTAGGAGGATGTTTATCTAAGCTGCATGTGTCCACTCTTTTATGTGCTTTTGTATCTGTTACTCTTGGTGAAGCATGTATTGATCACCATTTAGCCATTTGCCAGACAGAAGTGTAGAATACCTTTTCCCTCTTCATTTCTGTTGCCCTATCCATGTGGACCCAATCAGTTCTCGTATCCTGTCCCAATGTGTGCATTCAGGTCCCCCATTATCAACACCAACTCATGTTGTCCTGCTATACTTAGTAGGCCCTCCAAATGCTGCTTGAATGCAATCTTTTCCCTCACCATTACAACCCTGCTGTGGGGCATAGGCAAAGATTATGAATAGTGCCCTGTCTCCACACTGGACTGTGATTGCCAAGAATCTGGCACTAATTCTGATGACATCACTCACTGTATTCAAAGGATGCTCCCTCACCACAATTCCCACACCATTTATAGTCTGTCCTCCTCCTGGGTAGTAGACTTTGGATTCCAAGGCAAGTGGTCTTGCTGAACTACCCTTCCATCTTGTCTCCTGGATACAGAGGATGCCCAGTTTCCACCTCACCATCATCCAACTCCAAGTTGTGTCTTGTCAGTGAACTTATATTTGGTATAGCAATTATCAGATCACGTTTAGCAGATTGATTGGTTTTATGTACAGCCTTCACTAAGCAAAGCTATCCCAGGTAAACCACACTGGGCAACTGG
Source organism: Protopterus annectens (assembly GCF_019279795.1). Taxonomy (NCBI): domain Eukaryota; kingdom Metazoa; phylum Chordata; order Ceratodontiformes; family Protopteridae; genus Protopterus; species Protopterus annectens. The sequence continues at coordinate 876,048,722 of NC_056746.1, read as the reverse complement.
ACACCAACTGGCCAGTAGCTTTCTGACCCAGGGCATCTGGGCTTTATGGTGATCTCCACCCTGCCAATAGAGGCAACATAGATCTCTTCCACCATTAATATGGGTCCCTCGCATAAGCTGGATTAGGCCAGATCCTCAACTCACTTATCACTGGTAAATAACAATGCCCATTTTTGAGGGCACTAGTTAATGTGGCCAAATCACCTCGCTTGCCTTGTATTTTCCCAGTAGAATGTGTATGCTCTGTATTTGCCATTATTTGTGATGAATCTAGTAGCCTAAGTTCTATACCATCAAGAAGTGTCTTCTTGCACCCCATATGGAATCCCCTTATAAGAAATAAAGGAACAAGTTTTGTACTGACCACAACACTAAAATCACCCACCACCACCACTTTGCTTCCATCCACATTAAATGCCATGACATATCCAAAGAACTGGGTAAATACCTCACCTTTCTCACTGTTACAATCATGGAAACTGTCAAATACTTTAACTATCCTAGGAGCATTATTCTTTATTACTAACCATGGACAATCACCACTCCCATTCAGTGCAACCTCTAGTTTTCATCTGTAGTGCCACCTTACTCTTCAGGATTACAGAAGCCCTGTTCCTCCCTTTCACAATCCAGCCCCAGCATCTCAGATTCTGTTTATACATCAAAGTTTTTGCCTTACCTCCTTGTATGACAATCAACCCTGCTCAGTTTTTTTCAGTCTCTCCATCACCTGCTCCCTCTTACCTTGCTTTCCCTCATTCTGTCTTTATAAAAAATGCAAACATACTACAACATAAAGCAGACTCCAGTAAAACCTTCTGTCTTCTTCTCTTTCTTCTCTGACCACATTTCCTCCCCACAAACTCTCACAACATCTTCCCAGGTTCCCCTAACCCTTTCCCCTGAATACAGATTGCAATCATCCCAAACCTCCAGCACTGCTCATTAACCCAGTTCTATGCCCCTCACACTTTTAGCGATTCAAATATTTGGGTAAATTACATTAAATGCTGGATTGAGGTTTCTTCATTTGGAATTTATTTGTAAGTACAACATGCACACAATGCTGATGTGATATATTGTTTTAATCTAAGATGGGATGTATGTCATCCAATGGTGGTGGGGGCTACAATACCAGCGCAAGCTATTAAAAATTGCTGGTCATCTATTTTGCTACTGCATTTCATCACAGAAGACACTGCCCATTTTATACATGTGGGCTGCAGCAAAAGTTTAGCAGCACTGAGTCAGAAGGAAGGGTCTGACAGTGATCATCAATTATATCAGAAAATCATTTCTTGAGCGGAATACCATCAGCTTAAATGTTATATAGTTATTACACAGGATGTGTAAGCTGCAGAAAAAAATACTTTAGGCAAATTAATGCATAACATGGGATTCAAGTCTCTAAACTGAAGTGCAAAGTAGAATGATACTGTTTTAGCTGTGAAACTCAATTTAAAAAGCAACCACAGAACAAAAGCAAGAAACAATGTCAATGATTATGTACATACATAGAAATGCTAGGCGGATGAGGAACACTTGCCAGTTTAGTTTGTCCATGTGCTTTTCCCCTGGATGGGTGTGGTTTGGCTAAGTATAAATTACAGGATACTGGGGTGGTTGGGAATGGGGGTAGGGTATATGAGTGGAGTGAGGCCTACACCCAGGGCCAGGAAATCGTCCTAGAAGACAATCAGTCAGCTAGCAAGGATTTGAATAGCAGAGGAATGTTAACAGTTTTAATGAAAGAAGAATCAAGAGAAAAAAGAACAGTAGCTAGATGGAATAGTAAAAATTAAGTTTGAGGTTAAGAAATAAACAACACATGCACATATATGTCACATCTATACTAGACACCAACTAAGAGTCAGCAGGATCCAGACACAAAGACAGTATAGAATAGGATAGGGGTCTGGGAGTACTAGTCATCCTCCCAATGTGCACGTCCTTCACTGGTGTTAGTGGTGAGGATTGAGGCTCCTTGATTACTGGGCCAGTGCAGGGATGTCGCAGTCATGTTTAGGTCTTCTGGATAGATGGTTGCTTTACAGGCACTTGCATCACTTCTCAGGCTCATTATGTGTCTTTGGCACCTCAGTGACACTTTGTCTAATTATGTAAGTTAACTAGTGGAACCAATGGTTTGTGCTTACTTTGCAGTTAGAATCCTTCAAGCACTTGCAAATATCTGGAGAAATTTCACACACTTGCAAGGCATTTTTCTTCAGTTTGTGAGCATCTGTAATCAAGATCACTTAGCATTCTGGAACAATATACAACTGGATACAACAATTTTCATCCATTTTCAGCAATATAGTACCTAGGCTTTAGTTGCTGGCATCAGCACTTAGTGACATCATAGTGAGCTAAACCTGGAGCTGTACTAAACATTTCTTTTACTTTATCAAATGAGTGTGCATGAGCAGGACTCAATGGCCAAGATACACTTTTGAGTCATTTAAAGGACAAAGCACCTTTGACAGGCCTGGTACAAACTTACTCAAACAATTAATCATGCCAAGGGTTTGTTTAATTCAGTCACACAGATGGTTTGTGCTCTGACTTTGCTCACATTTTGTCTAATTTCACTAGCATTTATATGGTGTCCAAAGTACTGGAGCTCTGTTTTACTAAAGCAGTGTTGGTCTTAGTGTAACTTTAAGCCAGAATTTGTGATAGTCTACATTACTACTTTTAACTTGAAACTGTTCATGTCTTGGTCTTAATCAAAACCTATGATGTCATCCATAAGAAAAACAGCATCCCTGATGTGAATGCACATTTTGCTGAATGACAATTTGGCTGAAAGTCTATTTCATTTAATATGACATAGCTACACATAGTACTGTAATAGAGAAGAAGAAATTAGAAGACATATATAAAGAAACTTTACTTAATGCTTGGAGTTACCTGTACATAATCATTGTTAATATGGTTTCTATTTCTGCACTGACAGTGATTTCCTTTGTGTGGCATTTTAACTTTTCTTCATACTTGTGCAACCATGGAATTACAATATTTAAATAAAAGGAGTATTGTGTGCTTTACCCTCACATTGGAGGTATAGGGAAGCTTCCCCCTGCAAAAATTCTCTTTTTGGAAAACATTACCTTGGGTGACTTTGACCACATGATGTTTCAATAACTTGGAATTGGATTAAATGGTGTTTCAGTGTAATAGGCTTTCAACTATTTTGACTGAATTTTCTTTCAGTGAAATAGTTATTCAACCAGTTGCCCTAAACTCCAACAACAGTATCTAACCCATTAAATACATCAGTTTACACTGAAAGGTTACAAATGCAGTTACAAATGGAGTTTTACCAAATGGTAACTATTTAAAACAGAAGCTTCTCACTGGAGTAATAAAGGTAGCATCTTTTCACTTTCTTTATCCATGTATATTTGCCAGAAACCTCTGGACGCATCCAGCATGGAAAACACATTGCCATTAACAAATGTTGTTGCTATGTCTTCTATTATATGCTGGAAGACCTTTTGTCTCACAACTGCATCATTGAGAAAAGAGCATTCAAACATATGTCAGGGATCCATATGTATGTCGCCATATTCAAAGCAACAGAAGTTATTTCTTGTTAAGAGATATAGCTGTTGTATTCAGCAGAAGATAAAGTAAATAGCTTGTATTCCTCAAAACCGAAAAAATGCAGTGGCAGGTGTTCAGATTGCACTATTAATAGTGTAATAATGCTGCCAGTGTGAACACTGATCATTTTGGCAGCAATACTAAGTCCATGTGCAAATACAAATTTTAGGCAGAACACTCTTAAATGCATCTTAGAATTAAACAGTATTCAATTCAGGAAATGTCTTTACTAGCATCACAGACTACAGGCAGTTCAATGTATTTTTGATGGTAATTTCCACTGATGTAAAAACTCTTTTGCTGATGATACTTTTCTGATTGGCTGTCCAAAGTCTCAGCAACTAAACATCCTTTACCAATAACTTCCTCTGGTCAGACAATGCACTTTCACTGGCAAAACTGAATTCCCTTGAGGATTCTCACCTTAGAGCCAACTGTTCCAGTCATGGCTTGTCTATTTTTCATGAAAATGTTTCAGACTTCCCTGAATTCAGGACTATACATCTCCTACCATACAGCAATTCCCCTGGCTAAAAAAGGTGCAGAGAATATTTGACATCTGCTTGTTGGACTGCAGGTATCTCACTTTAAAGGGGTAGTCTATCATTTTCTGTTTCCATGTATTTTTTGCATACAAAAGGCCATCTTTTCCTCCTACAAGATACCCCAATGAATATTATTTTCAGGGATGGCTTACTACCTATCCATACATATGATTACCTTTTTGTACCTGTTTGATATTTCCAGGTTGAACCACCATACTGTGCTACAGATGCCCCCCACTACCACTTGACTCCACCACCTTCATGCTCACTGGAAGTTTTGTGAGCCTTAGGCATACCATCCTTATTATGGTGGTGAACACTGGAATGGTGCTGAATATGACAGAAGAATGGTTGGAGTGCTAGGACCACCTACAGTGCTTGACATTGCTTTTTCTCCAGTGATGAAGTCAGGGGGGATGTGATCAGTAAGTAATGTAAACTCCCTGCCTATCAGGTAGTAATGCAGGGACCCTAATGTCTCTTTTATAGCTAGATATTCATTCTCAGTTGTAAAATATCTGTTTTCTGTTCAGATAGCAGTCTGGATACTCCTCATTCCCTGGTATTTAGATAAGCACTGCCCCCACCTCAATCTCTGTATAAACAGTGAATGGTTTGGAAAAGTCAAGGGACACCAGAATAGGCTCCACACAGACACTTTATGTGAGCCTTATAAATGATTCATTAGCTTCTGGCATTCACCTGATCCATGACTATGGAAACAAACTGTGGAATGAACTTTTTATATTACCCAACAAAACCCACAAAAGCTCTTTTTTTTTTTTTTTTTTACTTTTTTGGGGGGGAGGGGGTGTAGGCGACTGGCCATTCACTCAGTCTGTATTTTCTTTTCTTATGGCTTGAGTAACTCTCTTCCTAGTTTTGTATCCAAGGTGTCTCATCTCAGTCATTCAAACTTTATATTTTGGAACATTAGCAGAAAGCACAGCCTACCTTACTGAGCTCAACACTGTTTGGGCTTTAGAAAGGTGTGAGTATTAGTCCTTAATTTGATTGCCATAAAGGCCCAATAAGCTGCAGAGAAGGGCTGGTGAGACTTCCACACCTGTGCTATCAACCTGTGGAAGGTGGTGAGGGATTCCATGGAGACCGAAGAGGAGGATGATACATTGGACTAGGCCATCTGAAGTTGAAAATATTTATTTCCTTAGCCTGATTGATTAAGTGAATCTGTTAATAAACCTTTATAAATTCCAGGGTAGTAAGAAACATAGCATTCACCATCCATTCCACTAAATTGTCTACCCTAAAAATAGGGTAGCTGTCAAACTTGTTAATTTTTTAAAAGTCTTTACAAAACTAGACAGCACCTTCTAGTTTCTGGAAAAATGTGCTAGGATTATTCAACATAACAGTGGACTCTTCTATTACTCCTTCTTTTAATATCTTTTTATCTCCTCTAAGACTGCTTGTTTCTACACTATAGGTACTTCATAGGGACTTAAATCCACCCCCAATTGTGTTTAGTAAGAGTTGTCCTTCCAGGTAACTCAGAAAAAAAATTTTGCTTCTCAGTAGAAACTCCTTCAATCCTCTCTTTGTAACAAACCACTTTTCCTTTACTCTTCAAATAGTTCCAATCTCAACTATTTATAAACAGTTTTAATAACTTTAAGCCTGCCACATAAGGTTCTGACAATCTCTCAGCCAAATATCTAAATATTGCTGCTAAACCTCTTTCTTATCCTATCTCCATTTTTAACAATCACTCCATATCCAAAGGCATTGTTCCTTCTTTATGGAAATGATCTTTAATTATTCCCTTACATATAGGATGTACCACCAAAGAACTTTCAAATGTTCATCTCATTGATATGTTCACTCATCTAGCAGAAATCCTTGAAATATGTATTTACAATTAGGTTGTTCACTACATTCAGTCGTATAATCTGTTCTCAGCAACAAAACATGGATTTCATCCTGATCAAAATATTACCACTGCCTTACTCTCCTTCCTAGACATCATCTACCAAGAAAGAAATGTTAATAAATGTGTATCTGTCATTTTCTTCAATCTTTCCAAACCTTTTGATACTCTATTTCATTCTAAACTTACCTTTACCCTTTCAGCTATAGGCTTTTCTTCTGCTCTTAACTGGTTTGCTAGTTAAGTCTCAAATCACACAAAAAGCAGATACATGGCAATTGACCTTGTCTACATTTCTGCCAGTACCCACTAGTGTCCCAGAAGGATCCATTCTTGGCCCTTTATTATTTAATGGTTCACCAATAATCTTGCTTCGGCCTCATCTCATTCTATAGTCATTCAGAATGCAGATGATGATGCTCTATTCTGTTTCAGTACTTCCCCACTCTTCACTGCAATCCATCACCCATGAATCATTTGCAGTCATTGAAACTTGGATTGCCCACTCTGAATTACATTTAAATCAGAACAAAAGTAAAGTAATACTTTTTGCTCCAAAGTCCTACTACAATAATATCTCCAACTTTAAAGATATCTCATCTAAAAATTTTCAGCTGGAAGTAGAATCAGGCACCAATCTAGTATGTCTTACTCTTGGTAATCAGTTTAAATTCAATGCTCATATTCAATTTGTAGAGAGAAAAAACTCAGTACAAACTAGGCCTCCTCTACAAGCTACAGACTTTCTCATAAATCCTATACTTTCTATCATGTCTACTGAATGCCTTTCATAACCTTATAATATCAATACTTGATTAACACATTCACTGGACCAATGCTATAACACAATTGCCATATTTGCTACTTATTAGAATACATTAAAGGGTTATAAATGTCTTTTCTGAAAATAAGTAGAAAAAGCAAGAAAAATAGTATGGTAGCTACTATGCATATTTGGCATTCATACTATGTGGCTTAACTGTTCTGTGATTGTCACAGCTGCAAGGTGAACTGCAGATAAGGATGACTCCTTAATTCCTAAAAGTGATTACCAACACAGGTGCAAGGATGACTTGGGACAGGAACAACTCCCTAAGTCTTGAAGGTTGTCACATAATTCACCTTGAAACAGAACAAAAATCAGCTTATCAGCAGACTGCATGACATTAAGCAAATACCAAAGTATTGACTTTATTCAGCAAAAAACTGTATAAAAAGACTGTAAAACTAAATCTTGGTAGCTGGGTATTTTGTAAGAACATAGTTTTGAGGTAAATGGAGAATCATCATCTATATCTGCACCAAAAAGCAAACCTTGTACAGTAAAAGCTGTAAGCTGTAATATGTAGTACATCCTGTTTATTATATAAATAATTTGTTTTATTAATAACTACACTCAATTTGGTTAAAACACTGTTCTGTAAAGTATATTTTTTATAAATTCATCAGCTTGCTAAAATTTATCAGTGACGACCCTTGCCTGCATTCAGACACAGGGGGAGTGGTACCCTGTATAGGGTCACTCCAGTAAAGGTGCAGTAACTGAAATTTACATATATGTGTGTGTTCTGAATGAGACCACTCTGGTTTTATACAGCTTGCAGCAGTACAGTTTTCAGACGTCTGAATCCAGAGTGAGACTGCCGTGCAGTACAGTCACAGTACAATAAATTCTCCAGGTCAGTGAATTCCAAGGTTTCAAATCTGCAACTTACAGTTTTGTTTCATCAGCTTTTCAAGTTACTACAGGGAAATTTCCAGCCATCTACAGAATAACAGCTTGATCACCTGTCTAACTGCTGTGTGGTAAGACTTTTTTCTGTGTCAAATACAGTATGGATGCCATAGGACCTATGGTAAAAATGAAAACAGAGTTTTTCTGTTAATGTAGCAGAATGACCAAATAAAATCTGGGGCAGAATGCAATGTTGGTATGACTAGCATATTGGTAAATGTAAAACCTTACTAGGGAAAGTTGATGTACAGGCATTATGCAAATAGATCACAATATTTGACTGGTATCTCGGGGACTACCTGAGGGGGCAAGTAGTGGAGGGGCAGCAGAGGTGGTGCTGCATGTTTGCTCACAGATATGGTGGGCACTGGTACTGGAGCCAGTGGGGGAGGAGCAGGCAGATGCTGTGAGGCAAGCATACCCCGTTGTGCTGTGGAGCATTTAGTGATGAGGTAAACATGGAAAAGATGGACACATTTTGATAACACATAATAAAATGCAACGATAAATAAATAAATAAATAGATAATTAAATAAATAAAAATAAAAAAAAGACAGATAAGGGTTGGGGTGACAGAAAAAAGAGATAAAATTAGTACCTTCATATGTGACATACAATGCATTGATACAATTATTTGACTTTATTATCTTAACCTTTACTTTTAAGACTACAAGCTCCTAACAGATGCACACTATACTACATATTGCAGCAAGTACTCCTTGACATGTGCATATATTGCAAATATGTGTGTTACAGTTATACAGATTACAGTTCACAGCAGGGCATATGTGCCACTGGTATAGAGCTTTTACTTTAAACCTTTAAGTAACACATCATTGAAAAATTAACAGTATTGTATAGTTGGGAAGTGTAGTCTTTGAACACACAGCCTCTGACTAAAGGCCAATATTGTACTCCTAGATTGTGCTACAGACTAATGCATGCATACTTGCTTTTACAGTTGAGATATGGATGCTCAGTTTGATACAACTCTATAAAATACCAAAAAAGATGTCTTTAAATTTTAATCTTATAGTAACACTTCTCTTCTGCTGCATATATACCACATGCTGCCCCCATCCTCACCATTCTAGTCCAATGGGTTCTTACATTGATCTCCTGGTCCATGGCAGCTATGCAAAAAACAGAGCAGAATACTATTATGCATACCAGTTTTGCCTATATTTAGCTTTTAAGTCTTACAAGTACTCTCTGTAGTTGATACTTACACAGTTGTGTGATGTCCACAGTTCTAAATTCCTCGATCCAAGAATCAAGGTTATCTCTCTTCTTCCTCCATAGGTCATAATAGTGATGCTTACATTGGTCACCAGTGTGCAGGATACCTGTGGCACTGGTTGCAGCATGGATCGAGTGAAGTGGTGAAAAACATTACTGGAAGAACAAAGAAGAGAAAGACAGATGTTGACTTCATGACTGAAGCTGTGGATATATGAAGCCAGCCAGATGAGAATTGTATGCTTGCAAGTTTAACACACAATTAAAACAGTGGGATTAATAAGACTAATGGTGATGAAGATCATTCCTTTGTAACAATTGATAGAGCACATATTACAGTATTAGAAGTTGAAGATTAATCAGGTCTGGTCAGAAAAGATATTCTTGTAATTGGAGATTCAATTATTAGTGGAACTGACACATTTGAAAAGAAAATAGTGAACATTGAATATTGTTATGAATATTGCTGATCTCTGGCTGCATTTTATTTTGAATTGAAGCTTTTTATTTAAGGTTTGATCACTTCTATTTTGCATCTCATTCTAGTATTACATTTGTTTTGTTTCAGGTTTTCTATTCTGTTGGAGTTTTAAGAGTTCTTGGCTAGGGTCAGTTAAAATGAGCAAAGAATTCCTTTGCAAACAATGAATAACATCAGTTAATTAGTGAGAGAAGCTGAGAAACAACATTGCTCTTTTATTTCGAAGTATTTCTATTTAGCTGAAGTGTTTTTTAGCCTGTTTGCTCTGAATATTGCTGATCCCTGGTTGCATTTTTCCCACCAACCTGCCCAATGCTTGTTGTGTTCTTAAATATGGTGGCTTTTGAGTTGCCCGCCCCTACTATAAATTTTATTTTTATACTCCTCCCAGTCCCATCACATCAGCTCATTCTGCTGTGTACAGAGAGATCATTTGGGATGGCCCAGCCTCTTAGTTTTTCAACATTTAATTATCTACTGCTTCCTCCCTTCCCACCATACCTCTCAACCGCTTAGCATAAGAAATCTGAACAAAGCCTGACAAAATGGGAGACCAAGGCCCAAAAAATGGGGCATATTTTAAATATTGCTTTTCTAAAGTTAGAAAGTTTGCTTTAACATACATTTTTTGAAGGATATGAAGTCTGAAAATGAAATGTGTGTCATTATTTAGTGATTTCAATCTTCAGATCATCCCAGTGATTTGCCAGAAAACCACACATTTTATGAGGGACAGCCCTAAAATATAAGCCAAAAATCTGGGCATTCTGCAAAAATCTGAATAGTTGAAAGATATGTTTCCCACTTAACCTAAAAAAAGAAATTACACTTTATTCAGCTGTTTTTACTGTATTTGTGTTTTTCCTACTTTATTAATTTCTTTTGCTTTTGATGTTTGTTCTTAAAAGTATGCAGTTGCATTTATTCTGCTGCATTTATTGATGCTTGTTAGCTTGATTAAATTGCAACTATTATTCTAAGCCTTTTGGTTTAAGCATACATTAGGAAGGTTTGTGGTCTACACTCTTGTGGTAGGAGAGGTACCTTACATCCTTCTAAGTTGGGAATTGCTGGTTGAAAGCTTAGTGTGTCTGTTATTCTAAAAGTGTATTAGTTCTGGTTGAAGCATTTGGCTTCAAGACAGTTATTTTACATTAAGAAGGTTTGTGGTCTACACTGTTGTGGGAGGAGAGGGTAGATTCTGCCCTTCTGAGCTGGGGATTGCTGGTTGAAAGTTTATTGTGCCTGCTTATTTCAGCTGTTTTTTTTTTCTGAAATTGATGCACCTTGTTTGCTGTAGAATAGGCTAGATTCTGACCTGCAAAATCTAGCTCTGTTTGTATAACTTGAGTGTTAGAATATATTAAAGGGTTAAAATTTTATTTTCTGAAAATAAGTAAAAAAGTAGAATAATACAGTAGTTACTATACATGTTTTGGTATCCATACTATGTGATTAAAACTGTTCCATGACTATCATAGCTGCAAGGAGAACTGCAGATAAGGATGACTCTCTAAATCCTGAAGTGATTACTAACACAGGTGCAAGGAAGACCGGAGACAGGAACAACTCCCTAAGTCTTGAAGGTTGTCACATAATTCACCTTGAAACAGAAAAAAATTAGCTTAACAGCAGACTGCATGACATCAAGCAAATACCAAAGTATGCCCTTTATTCAGATGGCATGGCAAAAATGTTATAAAAAGACTGTAAAACTAAATGTCGGTAGCTGGGTATTTTGTAAGAATATAGTTCCGAGGTAAATGGAGAATCATCATCTGTATCTGTATCGAAAAGCAAACATTGCACAGTAAAAATCTGTAAGCTGTAATGTGTAGGACATGTTTATTATATTAATAAGTTGTATTTTAGTAACTGTGCTCAAGTTGGCTAAGTACAGTATCGTAAAGTATACTTTTGATAAATTCATCAGATTGCTAAAATGTATCAGTGGTGAGCCTAGCCTATATTTAAACACAAAGGGAGTGGTGCCCTGTATAGAGTCCCTCCAGTGAAGGCACAGTAACTAAAATGTGTATATGTATATATATATATATATATATATATATATATATATATATATATATATGTATATGAGTGAGTCCTGAATAGGAGCACCCTGGTCTTATATAGCATGCAGCAGTACAGTTTTCAGATGTCAGTGCAATAAATTATCCAAGTTGGTGAATTCCAAGGTTTCAGATCTGCAACTGCCAGTTTCATTTCACCAGCTTTTCATGTGACTATGGGGGAATTTCCAACCATACACAGAATAACAGCCTGATCACCTGTATATCTGCTGTGAAGTAAGACTTTTCTCCTGTGTCACATACAGTATGGATGCTATTAGGTATTATAGTAAAAAATGTAAACAGAGTTTTACTCTTAATGTAGCAAAATGACCAGATAAAATCTGGGGCAGAATGTAAAGTTGGTATGAACAGTGTATTAGTAAATGTTAAACCTTACTAGGGCAAGTTGATGTACAGGCATTATGCAAATGGGTTACAACATTTGACTGGTATTTCAAACAAAAGAATGTGTGGTATGACAGTAAATGTTTATTGTGCAAGTCATATGAAACTGCTTTCTGTGTGGAATGTCATAAAAAGTACAGTTCAGACTATTGTTGAAAAGTTAAACTGTAGGGAAAAATCTTCTAATGGTAAAGAACCAGATAAGGGTAATACACTTACATTGTATCCAGATTTTAAACAGTTATATCCTGTCACAATAAGTGAAATGTTAATTTCAGAACTGCAACAGCAGTCAAATCAATTATTGACAGAATCCCCTGTAGATCTTGTTGCACCCTTTAGAGACTATGTACAAAAGTGGAATGAAGCCACTATACAGGAAAAAACAGATAAGGACAGGGATGAGGTTCATGATAAATTGACAGAGGAGTTTAATAAACTCTTAAAAGACAGACAAAACAAGTTCAGAAAGTTTAGAAAAGATATACAAACACTTCTCCAAAAGTGCATAGGGGCTCTGCAGTCAGCAGAGCAGACTAGGGAAAAGTATCAAAAAAGCTCGTGAAGAATTACAGGAAGAAAGTGAAACTCTTAAGCAGCACTTGCAAGACAGGGAAAATCCAGTTAGTGACTATCAGAAAACCTGCAAAGAATTACAGATCTTAAGTAACAGTTACAGAATAAAGAAGATGAATTAGCTGAGCTGACAGAGACTACTTTACAGCATACAACTTTAATAGCCCAGCTTAAGGATGAACTGCAAAAGACAAAGCCAGTACCGGTCATAGAGCAGGGAACTCCCACAGATTTGTACACAAAGTCAAAGTTGCTGTAAAGCATGCCACAGTGGAATGATAAAAAAGCCATATTTTGCAATATGCTTTATTTGAAGAATGGATAGCATACACAGCAGGATCTGATGTATGGACAGATGCCTTACTCAGATGCTTTTGGATTTTTATTCCCAAATGTTTTAAAATTTTCATCCAGTTAAATCAGAATGCTTACAAATTAGACAGTCAAATAGGGCACATGACCGCTGTTCTCATGATATACACACGCATGAGCAGCCTCTCACAGCTAAATTGTTATATAATTTCAAAATCACCATCTCAGATAAATTAATGGAGCAAGCTGGACATTTTAAACTAGAGTTCCAGATAATATATCAGAAGTCAGAATGGGGCATGCAACAAAGGGACATACAGAAACAGTTAATATATTGCTTTTTAGAGCAAGTAAAAGGGATCCTTTGCATTTATGAGTAAACGTCAGATATCCTTGCTGACTTAGTACAAAGACTAATGAGGAGATGGACTATGACTGATGATGGAACATTATACTCGCATCATATTTTTGCCTTAAGGGAAAGTAGCGATCCATTTGAGGTAATAAGTGAGGTAAGAGGTCAAGGCTGAGGATGATGGTGTGATCAATTGCCATCAGAAAGAGCTATGTCAACACCACTGGTTCAGGGTTTAAAAGCAGGTGATAAGCAGAAGGTGCCAACATGCTTTTTCTGTAAAAAGATAGAGCATGTTAAGCAAAATTGTGACCATTACAAAGTTTGGCCCAAAAAGAAGGAAGAGGCATTTTTGCAAAAACAGAACCAAAAGATTCACAAGACAAGTCAGAAAAACAAGACAATGTACAGAGACCATACAATATTGGTAAGGACAGTTATAAGGTTCATCAATACACAGGGAAAGGGGTGTATAAACCATAGATTTCCAGGCAGCTTCACCTGTAAATCCAAAATATTTTAAAGAGCAGGCAGAAGAGATAGCCAGACAACAGTTATGGAAAGAGATTGAAAAATCTAAATATATGGATCACTCAGACATAGAGGAAGATGGCAAAAACATGCAGTGTGTCAAGTTGCAGTTGACAATAAAGGTGAGGATGAATTGATTCCCTTACAATAGGGGTGTGCCTCCCATACTTTGTTATCTTTCTTGACTACCTTTAAAAAGGATTGAGACAGATGACAACTGATTGATATCTAGGTAAAGGAGTCAGCATGGCAAAATGTTTTATTGGATACAGGAGCAGCAGTATCCGTCATGAATAGACAGTTACCTGAAAATCCTATGAAAAAGGTTTGCATCTCAGCATTTAATGGTACAGGATGCTATGCAGTAAGTAGCCGGGATGTAGACATAATGTTTCACCAAGAAGGGCAGTCATGGAAGGGTGCATTTTTGATGCATCCATCCTGTTCAACTACCATTATTGGTATAGACGATGATATTGGTATAGACATTATAGGACCTTTGGGCAAAGTAATTGATTTGCTTAACAGAATTTTGTGGGTAGGAGACAGGGAAAAAGAACAGGGAGTGGTAAGTGCAGTTTGCTGTGCAATCTTTCTACCTGAAAAAATTGACAAGCCTACAAGTCATGTAAATACAGACAGTGAAGATGCGTGGCAGCATTTACAACAGCAATTCCCAAACCTGTGGTCCAAGGGACTCAGTGATTGTGGATAACTAGAAATGCCAGTAGAGGTGGGTAGTGAGCAGGACTACATACCGCCATTTCAAAAGCAGTATCCCATTCCTAGGGAGGAAGAGGAATATATGGAAAAATGGATTGCAAAATGGGAAAAGTAAGGAATCATACAGAAAGGTGACAGTCCCACAAATTCACCAATCTGACCAGTTACAAAGAAAGATGGTAGTTACTGTCTTGTCATTGATTTATGAAAGGTTAATCAGTACACAACTCCTAAAGCACATCTAATTCCGAGAGTTCCAGATCTGGCTGCATGTATTAAACCACAAAGTAAGTGGTCTGTTTACAATAATAGATTTAGCAAACAGCTTTTTTGCTGTACCACTCAGAAAGAGAGACTGGCCATGATTTACCTTTACATTTAAAAATCAGCAATATATCATGACAAGGTAACCTCATGGATTTCAAAATACTCCAGTTATTTTTCATCAGATGACAGGGTCCATTCTGCAACATTTGGAAAAAGATGATTCAGTACTGCATTACACTGATGATGTATTACTTCAGTCTGAAACAGTGGAGGAGCATGTATGGCTTCTTAAAAATGTTTTTCATACTCTGCAGCAGGTAGGGTTTAAGGTTAAAAGTGAAAAAGTTCAGTCCATGACACAGGAAGTTAAATTTCTAGGTACTATCATTAAACCATCAGGAAGGTCTCCTTGCCCAGTACGAGGGCAAGGCATTTTACAAATTGAAAAGCCATTGAAAATAGCAGATTTACACAAATTCATGGGAATCATGAACTATAATAGGGAATTTATAAAGGATTGTGCAGCTGTGGCTGCTCCTCTACATAAAATGTTACAGGAGCAAAAGAACTCCACTCTTTTAAAGTAAGGACCTCATGAAGGCAAACATTTTTGCAAATGAAGGTAAAGTTAGCACAAGCTACAGAGTTAATAGCACCCATAGTTACCATTTCTATTACAAGCAGCAGCAGCAGGAAAAAAAGAGATTATCTGTTGTACTGTTACAGGAATGGCCACATGGTGGTGACAGTAGAATGGAAAAAAAAACATTACATCCAGTAACCTTATGCAGCAGAAGAATGGCCCCAGTGGAAATAGGCTATCATCCATGCATTCAGCAACTGTTAGTAATGTACTAGGGCATTAAGCAAATTGCATATCTGACTGTATCTTCCAGCATTATAGTACAGACCCTACATCAAGCAGTAAAAGTTTTAGTAGACAATTTTGAAATGAATAAAATCACAGATTGTATTAGTCAAGCAGTATTTGCAAAATGGATGGCAATTTTTGGAATGAAAACTGTCAACATACAGGCAGGGGATACATTTTATTTGTCAAATAAAATGGGATATGAACAGCATAACTGCTTAGAAAAAAATAATGTTACCTGACATACAATTTCTGGCATCTGATTTTGATCATTTTAAACCATCCATCTTTGTGGACGGAGCACGATTTTGGGAAAAGGTAAATATTGGACAGGATTTGCTATAGTTCCAGGGAATCCAAAGCTTAGTTCTCCAGAGTTAATCAAGTTACCAGGGCATATGTCAGCTCAAAGAGCTGAATTAGAGGCAGTACCATGTGTACTCGGATATTACAATCTTGTTAACATCTTTTCAGACAGTGCTTATGTAGCAAACTCTTTAAGATTAAATATGGACACCTGAGAAAGAGAAGGATTTGTAAACAGTGCAGGCAAACCATTATGGCATGCTGAAGTATTAAAAGGCATACATAAAATAATAATGAAGCTAAACCAGCAGGGACAATACAGCATTTTAAAGGTAAAAGCCCATAAAAAATGACAAGTGAGACTTTCAAGTTAAATGCATTAGCTGACACGCTGGCAAAACAAGCAAAGCAAGCAGCACAAAAGGGAACAGAACTTCCAGGATATGCATATAGTAATGAAGAGGTCAGTGCCTTAAAAAAGCTAGATGAACAGTCAGTTGAAGAAGACTTCATAAAATATTCAAAAAAAGCAGGGTTTAAAAGAAGAAACAGTCTAGTGCATAACTGCAGGAACTCCACCAAAAGAGTACTATGCGTACTCCACTACAAAAAGATTGCAGCTGCCTTACATGCCATTTCAGTTAGCATGTCAGTTGGTCAAGTTAAATCACCAAATATTAGGAGATTTAGGAGCTGATAAGCTATGGGCAGTTGTAAAAGAAAATATTGGAATCCAAGTTTAAAAAGGTCTGTAGGCTAACTGTAGAAGAATGTCTTATCTATTTGCAGGTAAATGCTAAAAGTAAAAAAAAAACTCAGTTACATTGAGTACAACCAGCAGATGGTCCATGGTATGCAGTTTAAATAGATTCTGCAGGTCCTTTGCCAACACCAAAGGGAGGTTACAAATACCTACAGGTAGCAGTGGATGTTTTCTTAAAGTGGGTAGAGGGAATTCCCACCAAAACCATGACAGCAAAGGCAATGGAAAAAGCCTTACGGAAAAATATTTTCTGTCATTAGGGGTGGCCAAGAATTATTGAGTCGGGCAATGATCTGCAGTTTGTTATTGATTTAATAAAGCAAATGTGTAATCTATTAGCAAATATTTAATGTGCCTTATCATCCTCAAATGGAACCGTAGAGTGGATGAACCATACACTCAAAGAGCATCTCAAAAAAGCATGTCTTGAAAAAGGAACCATATGGATACAACATTTACCAGCCATTCTTATGGGTACAAGGGCAACATCCAACAGTAAGACATGAATATCTCCTTATGGAATCATGACATGGAGAAATATGCCATTACAGTTACCTTTTGATCCTGATACACCAGATGGAAGGCCTATGTTAGAAATCAGCAAGTATTAGCAATGGTTAAAACAACTTACAAAAATATGTAATTACAATGCAAGAGAACAAGTTTTCCATCTATGAAAAAAGGTCCCAATATTACCACTGGAAGAAAACCTTCCCTGTGGAACAAAGGTGTTAGTAAAAATGTTCCAGGTGGAAGGGCCTTAGGATAGCAATTGGCAGGAACCTTTTGAAGTAGTGGAGTAAATATGTCCATTGGTGTACAAAATAAAAGGTGAAAAGAAAAACAGAACAGTTCTGGTACATGGAGATCAAATGAGGGTAGCTAAAAGCAGTGAAGAAATTAAGTCACAAAAGTGACATGCATGTATTTTCTTTTCAGAAAATGAAAATGAAGCTGCCTAAAGTGCACCTGTTTGGAATACAAAAGAGCAAAAGGCAGACAAAAGCAAATGTAAATATATCTGAATTTAAGCATGTGCTAGCTAGACCAATATCTATTTTATTTTGTATATTTCTTTATAATTGTATAACAGCACCAGGGATAACAGAGACCCCAGCAGAAAAGGCATACAGAAGTAATATTTTTAATATAAGGTTGTGGGTGGTAAACGATACTACAAGAAGAACTCAAGGTAACTTTTTTTGTTCTGGGGGACAAAAATGTCACATTGGAATCCTTTCCTTTGACCACAGTGTCATAGTATAGAAGACAGCCAGAGGACAAGTATATGTCCAACTCCCACAACATAAAGCAAATGTATCTTTACAGAAAGATACTGCAATAAAATGCTGCATACTGCAAGGAAAATGACATTAATTCAGTTTTACACTGACTGTGCAAACAGTACTGCAAAATGGTCTGAAACAGAGTTATGGGAGGGAAATATATTACTCTGTATCAATGATTCAGTAATTATTAGAAGACAACCTTGCCTTTTTATTGTCAGAACTTTTAATAATAATCCCACAGCCAAGTCTGATCAAGGAATCAGGGTACCATCAACATGTACGGTAGTGGGACAGGAATACCAGAAAACAGTAATACATTTTAATATCTCATTCTCTCCTGACAATACTGGCTGTAGGAGATGAAAAGCATGGTATGATACACTTTTAGGGGAGATGAGAACTGGTTTAGGTGCCTTAAATTTGGCTGATACAGAAATTTTAGTGAATAGACTAAAACTAACATGTCAAGATATTCCAAAATTTGTACATTTACAAGCACAATGGTTACTCACTATATGGGCATCACAAAAGGAGCATATTAATTTTCAAAGAGAGAAACACAAAAAAAAAAAACACCAGGAAAGTAGTGGGGTAAGGATTTATGCACTTTAATATCTCAGTCTTAAATGGTTAAGCACTTTCATCTTTTCTTTTTAAAGAAATCATCAGAATTTTTGCAATGTTTTAAATAATCTTTAATTAGCAGATTAGATTTTGATGTTAATGTCATTAAGTTTGTAAGTTGGACTAAATATACTTTGAAGTCTTTGTATGTACAAATACAGAAAAATTCAGTGCAAATGAAGTTAATGTCAAATAATGAATATGTGTGGAGAACAATGTTCAAAAAATGGATCCCAAGTACCAACTGGATTGAAATGCATGGGCAGCAACCAGTCTGCATAAATACATACTGTACAGGAAAAATCAGATTATATATAATGTAACAAGTTCAAAAGTAATGTGTCAAGTTGTAGTTTTACCACTCATTTTTGGACCACCATTATATCCATACCAGTATTGGTTATCCCAATTAGAGGGAAATTATATTGGTTTGCAAAATAAAACTCACAAAACTGAACATTGTCCTCATACAGCTAATGGACTGGTGTGTGGTCAGCACGCACCTGTGCATGAACCATATTTTTTATAGCAATTTGTAAATTTATGTAAATGGACATTTTTACCTTCTAGTTTTGAGAGGTTTACTGAAATAGCACCAGTTTGTGTGTATTGTAACAAATCAAAGTTTAACATTTACTAAACAACATCCTTTTGTAGGTTGTTTTCATAATATAACTCATCTGACATGGCATAATGAAACATATGTGTTCACACCAGAAAGCAAAGTGGCAGTGTCTTTTCAATGCAATCTGCAAGCATTGTCAATGATTAATGCAGGATTTTTATCTGGAATCATTAAATTATATAAAGTCATAAATGGAAGTAAACAGTTTAGTCAACAGCTACAAAAAGTTAATAAACCAATTCTAAGTCATGAATTAAATTCTGTAATTGTAAAAAACAAATTAATTAAGTTAGCCAAAAAAACTGAAGCAGACACAGCCCATAATTGGTGGGACATTTTTACTGCATGGTTTGAGCAAGGGAAAAAGTTGCAAAACTGGATTATACACCCAGTCGTGGTAGTAATGTTCATTATCATTGTACTAACTATTTGGAATTGTGTTTTAGCATATTGGATCAAGAAAAAAGCTAAAGGGTTTATTTCTTATTGTGTTTTCTGTAAATCACAATGAAAATTGTGATCTAACAAAATAATACATATCAATGTAAACTGTTTTGTCTGTTTTTAGAACAAAAGGGGGAACTGTTAGAGTATTTTAAAGGGTTAAAAATATTTTAAAGGGTTAAAAATTTCCTTTTTGAAAATAATTAAAAAAATAGAAAAATATAGTAGTTACTATGCAATATTCTGGCATCCATAATATGTGATTAAAACTGCTCCATGACTAGCACAGCTGCAAGGAGAACTGCAGATAAGGATGACTCCCTAATTCCTGAAGTAATTGCTAATACAGGTGCAAGGAAGACCGGAGACAGGAACAACTCCCTAAGTCTTGAAGGTTGTCACATAATTCACCATGAAACAGGACAAAAATCAGCTTATCAGCTGACTGCATGACATCAAGCAAATACCAAAGTATTGGCTTTATTCAGATGGCATGAAAAAAATGTATAAAAAGACTGAAACTAGATGTTGGTATTTGGGTATTTTGTATGAACATAGTTCTGAGGTAAATAGAGAATCATCATCTGTATCTGTATTGAAAAGCAAACCTTGTACAGTAAAAAGCTGTAAGCTGTAATGTGTAGTATGTGTCATTTATTATATTAATATGTTGTTTTATTAGTAACTGTGCTCAAGTTGGTTAAGTACAGTACCATAAAGTATACTTTTGATAAATTCATCAGCTTGCTAAAATTTATCATTGAGCACTAAACCAGGCCATCTTTTGTTGGAGAGGGTTTGCCCTGCAACCTTGTGGCAGGAGTGTGCAGTTAGAACTTGTCTAACTGAAGGTTGCTGGAACAGGGCTCAATTTTGAGCGTTTTATTGGTGAATTGGTTAATTTGTTTAAATCAGTTTGCTCTTGTTTGTTACTGTTATATTTATGTGTGTATTTGTTCTTCTGTGTTAAGTCCACCTAAGCAGAGTTTAAATATTTATTTTATTTATTTATTTTATTTTACATTTGTTTACCGGGCTGGTTCAACTGGGACAGTACCCATTTTCAGAGGAGGCCTGGGGAGAAAAGCTCCAGTCTAAGCTTACATACAAATTATCACAATAAGTAATAGAAATTGTAAACAAAATTGACAAAAAATGAGTGTTAACACATTTGCAGGATAAAAATGTAAAAACAAAAATAGATATATAGTATCAAATGGGACAAGACTTTAAACGCTTGAATATAGACAAATATATGGTTGAATTTATATATGTGGAGGAACATAACATTAGTTTGGAAATTAAGCAGGGAGAATCCCTTAGGCAAAGTAGTGCACAGTTAGTAATACTTCCATGGTGAGAGTTGCAGCTAGGAATGCAACTACTTATAGAGAAGTAGTGTTGCTAGAAGGGATATGTTAACAGAATTCGTACGTACAGCCATATTCTATAAGTAATGCTAAGTTAATAATTAACCTGGAGTGTTACATGTGCAAAGCCAGGATTCAAATAAGCGTGTTTTGTGAGACATTTTGAAATGGTTAAGATTGCTTATGCATCTAATACTATTTGGAAAGTATTCCAATTTTTAACAACAAAGAGTAAAGAGAGTTTTCTGCTGTATTGGACACTTTGGTTACATGGATTAAGACTTTGTTAGATGATCGAAGACTACGAATGTTAGAGTAGGACTGTAGAAGATTTTTTAGGGAAGGTATGTTGTCAGGATTGTGCATTATTTTGTGAGCCATTATTAACTGGTTATAGTTCATAATATGAGATAGTTCCAACCAAGAAATTTTTTTTAGGCATTTACAGTGATGGGTTGAATGCGTGCAATCTGTTACAAATTTGGCAATCTTATTATAACATGATTCTAATTTACTTGGTTCTGACTTTCTGAGGTTGATAAGTATGGTGATGCATGCATATTCTGGTTACATACAGGCTTTTCTGTATCCAAATCTGTT
This sequence comes from Protopterus annectens, assembly GCF_019279795.1. Lineage (NCBI taxonomy): Eukaryota > Metazoa > Chordata > Ceratodontiformes > Protopteridae > Protopterus > Protopterus annectens. The sequence continues at coordinate 876,027,092 of NC_056746.1, read as the reverse complement.
TGTGTGATTCCCTTGTTTCCTGATATGCCATCTTCTGTTGGCTGGGGCCTGCTTGAATTTAGTAGGAGTAAGTGAACTGGTTGGAACTGGTCTGGCATAGGGTGTTTAGCTAAGAAGTCAGGGTTGATTGTTCAATTCCAGTGTTTATATTTTACTTTCATTTTTATGGTATTTAAACCCCTCATTTACAAGGGTTTGCATTTGTTTGCATGTTTTGCACTGCCACTGCACTGTTTTAACCCTTTGTGAGGTATCTCAGCTGGAATTTTCCATTACCAGCACTCTTGTGTAAGTGAGGTCCTCCCTTGCAGCTACTGTACTGATTTTATCCAGCCCTACTCACACCTATAGATACTGTCCTCAGATAGTACCCACTCTACTATCCCTGACCTCTCTTCCACAGATTCTGATAAAGATGGATGAGCAATTTCCTATGCTTTCTCCTGATAGTCTGGCTGATATGGGCATCCTAAGACAGTGTAGCAAATGCCTCATGTACACGGACACCCCTCTACTACTATCACCTAGGAACACCATATGCCAGAGATGCAATTATATTAATTATATTAAGAACGTAGAATCCTTGCTGTCTCAATCACAACCCAGTACATCTGGCACTGAGAAGGTTGTCAGCACAAACACTACAAACACCACACCTCTAACACCACCTACACCTGTACAACACACTCCTACATATGCAGAGGTTCTCAACAAAAATATACCTAAACAAAAGAGACCTCCAAGGCAAAAACACACATGCACATCACAACCCACAGCACCAAGCACCACACATAGTACACACACCTGTGTCTCACAGCCTCTAAGGCTCAGCCACAAACACAACATACTAGTCATAGTGGACTCTATCATGAGACACACAGATGTGCCCTCACCAGGCTAGACAAGTAGAAAGTCACTGTAATTTTCTTGTCAGGTGGTAGAATCTGCTATGTCATGCATGCACTCAAGTCTCTTAACAACAGGTACTGTTATGACTCTGTCATAGTCCATGTTGGTGTGAATGACTTGAGACGTACCTCTATAGACTATATGAAGAAAGACATGATTGCACTCACTAAATACGTGTCTCAGACAGGTATGTCCCTAGCCTTAAGCAGCATCCTACCATCACCCAGCATGATGCCTCAATACAAACAGAAAATGATTGACTTTAACAATTGTCTTCTGGTGTCACTCCAAGGAGATCCAGTACCTGACAGCCTGGGAGGGCATGATTGACAGACCACAATGCTTTGCCAGTGATGGCCTTCATCTGTCTCCCCTGGGCTTCAGGCTTCTAGCAATGGGTCTTGCCTCCCCCATAGTGCCTTTATTAGGCAAAGTCATGAGGACAAAATTACCAACTTGAAAAGTTCTTCTAGACAAAATTTAAAGGTCATGCTGCAAAATGCTAGGAATCTTATCATGAAACTGCACTTGTTGCAAGCATTCCTCACCTTGGAGGATGCTGACATTTGTGCAGTCACTGAAATCTGGTTCAAAGCTGTGGAAAGCACCCCAGCCTTTCCAGGTTACTCATCCTACCATACTTTCAGAACTGAAATAGAGGGCTATAAAGCCAAAGAAGGTGGAGTTTCAATATTTATCAAAGATGTACACACCTCCGGGCTGGTCAAACAATATGACACATAGGAGGCACTCCAAGTGTAGTTAACTGTTGAAAAAAAACCTATTCAAATCATAGCTAGCTACAGACCCCCATCTATGACTAAGTACACCCACTCCACCTATCTGGACTAAATTGAATCCATTAAGATTCAGCCCTCTACCCTGATTCTGGGTGACTTTAACTACCCAACCATAGAGTGGAAGACCTATTCTAGCCCAAACACAAGTGCCCACTGATTCCTCAGCTTCATCAATGCCAATGTATTGGATCAGCTGGTCAATACCCCCATGAGAGGTGAATATATCCTGGGCCTGGTACTAGCCAGCATGAGTAGCCATTGTAGCACCCCTACAGTGTCATCCTCCTTGGTACGATCTGACCATAAAGTGATCACTTTCAAAGTGACCATCTCCCCTGACCACCTCCTCTTGCCAGGGTCAAATAAAAAAAAACTTTTCTAAAGCTGACTATAGTCTCATGAGAGCAGGTATAAGCAGCCTCACAGCCACTGTCCCTTCATTTGGAACTAGCACTGACGTCCAAGTCTACACCAAAACACTATATGAGCACCTACATAGCTGCATGGACTCAGCAATACCTAACAGGACCAAATCATCTTCCTCAAGGAAGTAAAAAACTGTCTGGTGGACAGCAGCAATAAACAACCTCTATAATAAAAGGAAATAATTGCTGTCCAGGACCAAAAAGGAGCATGTACCAAGTTGGAAGCAATCTCTCCTTTGTCTGAACAAGCAAATAAGGTCACTGGTGAAATCCTCTCAGGCTAACTTTGAGTCCAAATTGGTCACATGCGGTAAGGACAATCACAAGACCTTCTTCACATATGTCCTCAGTCTCAGAGCTAACACCCAAATCTACTCTGAAATGACGGTGAAGAACACCACGTACACAAATGCTGCAGATATAGCCAACCTGCTGGCAGACAAATTCAGTGAAAACATCACCCCCTTGTCCCCCCATCAGTAAACCAGGACACCCCCAGAACCTCCTCCCTTTCCCTCATCACCAGGAAGTAGGTCTTTAATGTTCTCTCAATGGCAAAAAACACATCCTCCATAGGACCCAACAACATCCCTGGCTGCATCCTGCATGAACTCAGGCATGAGGTCTCAGAACCATTAGGCACTGTATTCAACCAAAACCTGAGCACTGACTTTGTCCTAACCAAATGGAGGACAGCCACTGTCATCCCTCTCCACAAAGGTGGCGCATCCACTGACCCAGGCAATTATAGGCCCATCAGCCTAACTAGCCTGATCCGCAAGGCCATGTAATGCATTATCATGGACGTTATAAACAAGGACATTGGCAACCTCCAAATGCTTGACCCCACATAGTTTGGTTTTGTCAAAGGGAGATCATGCCTGTTAAACTTGGTTGACTTCTTCAAAACCGTCACCAAAGCCATGGACAAGGGGAAGATGGTGCACACTGCCTACCCTGACCTAGTCAAAGCCTTCGACACTATTCCCCACTTGGACATAATGGATAAACTCTCCCAGCTAGGCATCAACCAATATGTTACCAGACAGGTAGCTAACTGGCTCCCTGATAGATCCCACTCAGTCAAAATAGGGGAAGACACCTCTAGCAGTAGACCTGTAATGAATGGCATTCCCCAAGGATTGGTCTTGGGGCTTCTACTGTTTGGGATATACTTCTGAAGTGCAAGCCAAGACCAATGGTCTGTGGCTGACCATGTTTGCAGATGACTGCAAGCTGGGTGCTATACTAAATTCTCCTAGTGATGTGAACATCCACTGCAGGGCCTTACCCAAACTAATGACTGGTGCCAGAAGCATGGCCTCAAACTAAATAACAAGAAATGCATCATTATCGCCTTTGAGGATAATGGCATCCCCACTAATTATCACATTAATAACAATGTACTAAGCACGCAATCAGTCGTGATGGACTTGGGCACACAAGTTTATAGCAACCTGACTTTTGACCACCATGTTGCCTCCATTGTACGGAAGGCCTTCTACATTGCCCACCTCATAAGTAAGGGTGTTTCATCCAGGAACAAGGAAGTCATAACATCCCTGTACTCCTCCCTTAGCAGACCCATTATTGAATACAATTTCCTCTTCGGCATGTACCCTGCCAACTACATGCAGCAGCTAGAGAGACCACAGAAGTTCCTGACCAGGAAAATCCAAGGTCTCAAACACCTATCCTATACAGATAGGCTAAAAGCCCTCTCCTTCCACTCAGTCTCATACAGACTACTCAGAAGTGACCTGTGTCTGGCATACAAGGCCATCTCAGACCCAGCCTTGATGGAATTGCTGCATATCCATAAGTCAGACTCCACTCATGCAAGCCACATGCAAGGCATCAACCAGATCTGTGATATTAATAGAACTTTTTGGTGGGATATATTTGTGTCCCAAAGACTCCTCCATCTGTGGAATAGAGTCCATCTCCATGTCAAGCAGAGCACCTCACTAGCCCTCTTTAACAGGAACCTGGACGACTGGGTGGGAAACAGAAAATACATCCCTGGGATTCCACCTGTGTCCCTGCTGGACAGGGGAAACAGGTGCTGACCTGGTGGGAACATGGGTGAAATTCTTGGCTGGGTTTATAAGGGCCTCTGGACCAATAGTCTAGTATTGTCCTATGAACTATTTACCTATGACTGTATCTTTTAGACCTAACTTTTTCATCTCAGGTATTCTACAGTCTATATGCAGATGACCTGAAATTGGGAAAACTGATTACATGTTACAGATAAGGCATGTCTGCAAAAGAACTTGACTAAATTGACCATCTGGGGACAGGAGAATAATATGCTGGTAAATACATCAAAACTAAGCATATGAGATTTAGGAGACATAAACTGAAAGGTGAATATTTAATACATAACACAGTGATTGAAACTGTAGATTAATTTGAGGACCTGGCTATATGAATAAATCCAGGTTTGAGTTTTTCTAATCATATTGACCAGTTGGTTAATGATAGTTATAGAACTATAGATTGTATAAAAGATAAAGTCTAGGAAATCTGAAATTTTGAAGTCGTTGTTTGTAGGATATATTAGACCCAAACTTGAGCATGGAATAACAATATGGAAACCTTATAAAAAACAAGCATGAGTAAACTAGAAAGAGTATAGTGGAAATATACCAAGAGCATCCATTGATGTGAACATTTTAATTATTATGAAAGATTAAAATATCTGAACTTGTACAATGTCTCTTATAGATATCTACTTCTGGGAATGTTTAGGGTTATCAAAAAGTAGTAGAGAATCACCAGACAACCTATGTAGAAGATTCTATAGGAATGAGAAGTGTACTAATTGGTTCTCTGAGAGACCATCTGATGCATGGATCAGACTATCAAATTACATTAAAGCAAGTACTAGTTTAGATATTTTTAAGAATAGCCTGGACACATTATGGGAACAAGTGTTTTGGTATATTGGCAGGCAAGAAGAGCATTAATACCCATGCTTGAAATATTTGTATGTATGTATGTATGTATGTATGTATGTATGTATGCCAGGATAGATACATGCCTAAGGACCAATATAGCTTATTATGGGTCTCATAGGGAAAGATTACAGAGAGACAATAACTGCATTGATCATGGAGGATATACCTTTTGATAGTAACTGCATTAGGTAGAAGGACTTCCTAATAATGTTTGATGCATGGTGGTCAGAAGAAAGGTAATGTTCTTGAATGTTTTATGACAGTATTTTGTTTGTGGCGTATTATTTATGAGGCAGGTTTAGAGGTGTTCTTGCTTCTTAAAGAGAATAATACTTAATTTCCTTGCCTTGAGCTTAAGAGCACAACATTTTCATCAGATGTCTGTGTGGGTTAGACCTTTTTGAGTTATAGGTATGTCATCTGATGAATTGATAACAGCTCCAAGTTTGCAGTTATCAGTAAGACAATTGATGTTTGCCTGGACATCATTAAAACACAGGTGTAAGAAAAGTGTCCCAAAACAGAAAACTGAATGTCTGTCTGTTTGAGAACAGTATGTCTCTGACCCTAACTGTGTGGGTCTTGTCTGAAAGCCAGTTTGATATTGTAAGAACTACATAAAGGCTATCATTTAAATGGGCAACTTTCTCAGTAATGGGAGTGTATGGGATAGAGGCAGATGCCTTCACAAGAGGTTCATTAATCTGCCATCATCAAGTGTTTCAGTGACTCTGTCCTGATTTAAGAGACAGGACCAACCTTTCACAAAGCCATATTAGTTATTATCTAGGGTTTGTCAGCTGCCAATATCATTGTTTATGAGCACCAGAATGATCCATTCCACTACTTTAAAATGATGCTGCTAAGGCTAATCCTCATCCTTGTAGTGGCATGCCAGAGTAGCTGTCCTTCAGCCCTCAGGCACATACCTGGTGAAGAGAATAAGACAGAATAGCTTTAAGGGGGAATCAGTTAGACACTGTTTGATACTAACACTGTGACAGCCCGGTATGTTGCCTAGACCAATGGAGATAGTGTTTTAGTGATGGCTTTTTTTTAATATTTGTCCTAGTATAATTATAGAGGTGAATTAAGAAAGCACTGAGAAGGGAGAATAAAATGTATTGACTAATATGTTGGTTCTTGTGTTTTGTATTAGAGTTGATGGTACCATTGTATGCCAACTCACTGCAGTGTTGAGTATTGTTCCTAATATTGCTAACATAGTTAAAAAAAAGGTTTGTAATTTTCTTCCAGTGAGGTTGCAGTATTAAATTTGCACTTGGCTTTGGAGATATTAATCTTACACCTGAATTCTTTGCTTACCATTTTGTAGTAAGTTATAGTATGGGATGGTTAAGTTTATTTCTAAGGGATAACATCTTTTTTTGTAAAATTTGGTTATACTGACATACCACTGTAGAGTCATATTTCTAAATTTGGCACTGTGTTTGTGGCAGATGAGAATAGATGCCTTGATGTAAGAGTTTAGGTGGGAGTAGAAATTATTGGTATAAGTGACAATGTTTGTTATGGTGGTCTCCATGGAGTTGAGTGATTTTAAATCTCCTTAGACCATTAGGGAGGGATACATGATTCCTCTTGGAGAAATTCTTGAAGACAGTAGGACTGGATGGATTTTAGGCAGAGTTCTTGTGAAAAAAAGGACAACATGGTGGTCTGACTTGATCTGTGATGGGGCAGCTATGGGTATGGAGATACTGGTGCTATAATTGTAAGAACAATATCAAGTAAATTTGAGTCCTTAAAAATGTGAAGGGCACTATCTGGTCTAGACAGTCAGTGTTGATGACATCCAGGAAATGTGCTGAGATGACAATTGTTCATTTCTGGTCACTGCTCTACACTGGTAAACAAAATTAAAATAAATAAATAAAATAAATCCTTTGTGCATATTTGTTAAATGTTTATGAATGGGTAATTGAAATCTCCTAGACAGAATGTGTTACATTCACTGGTTAAGGTCTATACTATCAGAAATGCAACCACCCTCAACTTGGGGGTAGGTAGGTCTGAATGAGTGGTAGGCATTAAGCTTCAGAAAAGAAGATGTGTTGTCACTGCAGCAGTGTTATGTTTCTTAAATTTTACCAATGTGTTATGTTTTTAAGGGTCAGAAAAGCCCCAGAAGTGAGCGCTTCCTTCATTAAACTTGTATCTTTGAGTAAGGCCGCAATGAGACGTCCCAGACTGGAATTTAGTAGGTTGTTGGGAGTAGAAGTTGACTCTGCCTAAAAGAGAAACTGTAGAGGTAGAGAATGTCTTAGCCAATATGGGGGTGGAGTCAGCAATGTCTATCATTAAATCCCTTACATTTCACAAGTTGTTAAAGACAATTATTTATTGCTTGTATTATGGCATCATTTTGTGGTAATGGCATGAAACCACCCAAAACTAAGTTTGTTTTCGGCTCAGAAGCCTCTGTTGAGAGCTCAACCATGTTTTTCCAAATAGGTTCCAATAGAAAATCTAAGGCTGTTGATTGTTTACCATCTGATAAGCAACATCCATGTCAAATGCATACCTGGGGGTGAAGGGATCTCATTTAAATGTCTCCATAGCAGTTACATCCCACATTAACATACTTTAAAATGTTTATTCATCTGTGAAATAATTTCTACTAAACTGTTTGCTCATAAAGTCTTGTAAAAGCTCCCTAAAGATGCATACACATACACATACGCGTACACATACACATACACATACGCATGCACACACACACACACACACACACACACACACACACACACACACACACACACACACACACACACACACATTCACATGTATTTTTCTGACTACAACAGCAAAAGTATTATATATATGCTCTACAGATCTCAGTTTAAAAGGTTAAGGAAACTTGCTGCAATATTGTGTTAGGGTATGAAAAAAATCCATTGGCTGTCTAGTAAATCCTCATTTTGATTTTCTAAGCTTATCAGAGCGACATAACATATCCTGTTTGGCTGTATCTAGGTATATGGACTGAATTAATGGGCATTCCTGTTATTACATGGGTGATATTAAATATTTTTATTCATTAGTATTGTAAGAAACAATCCAGTGTTAGAGAATGACAGGGTTTTATCAGATGTTGACCTTGTTTCTCTCTCTCTGCTTCAGATGAAAAAAAGCATTCAAGAGTTTAACCTTTGCTTCTGGTTGTGGGTTTGATATGATCAGGTCCATGAGGATTAGTGGATAGGAAGTCCCAGAGAGAGGGTAGCAGTTCAGTTTTATTTCACTGTGTGTTGTATTGAGCACATTCCTCATCAGACAATTGGAAACGGAAAGCAGCTTTTTTAAATTAACATTATAAGTCTAAAAATCCACTGAGACCAATGCTGTTTAGCAAATTGCCTCACCACAGCTTACTGATAATTTATTAGCTTCCCTTCCCCGCCTCCCAGCATTTACCTTCAATGACCCTTGCCAGTGGTATCTAATTGGATTAAATGTTTTTCCTTTATTATATTTAAGGATATCAAATTGGCAAAAAGTGAAAAAGCAATGCAATCTTATTAACTCTTTATAAATTTATATTACAATAACAAAAAATACAAATGTTACAGTTAACTTCCTTCATTTAGTTCAAAAATGTCCCCATAATGAAGAGTTAATTGCAATTCCTTCCAGAGCTGAAGTTATTCATGTTGTACACATTAGTAAAGTTGAGATTGCTGATGCTAACTAGTCCAAGATATTCTTAGTTTAATACCCATATAAGGCAAAAATTCACAAGATTGATAGTACTTCTTCAGTCTAGTTCTCAAGCACTATCATGGTAATTGCAGCAAATATATAACCAGAAATTATTCAGTGATTAAGGTAGCTGGTAAGAACAGTAACTGCACTGAAGTAGCTCAATGCACTTCAGTTCTTTAGTACTTGTTAAGATACAGCAAACATATCAATTGGGTTTGTTAGAAAGGGCTCAGTCAAATATGCTGGCATCTGCAGCACCAAAATTAGGTGCATACTGCCACCAAGTGCTTTGTCTTATTATTTCAAGTGCACTCAACATTGAGATATTATGCTAAGCCAAAGCATTCTGCAAAAAAAAAAAAATACAAGATGCAGTTTATTAACATAAAATGACTACTTTGACCAAATTTGGAAAGAAAGTACTAAGCAACAGTTTGTAGTTTGATGGTATTTTATCTGTATATAAACTCAGTTTAATGTGGAGCTTTACTCCCCGGGCCTCGACTGTAAAAGTGTTATTGCACAGTCGAACATTCTTGGTAAACAAATGCCATTGCATTTAGGGACTTTTATATCACACTAGGTTTGCCACCCTTTAAAAAATGAAAATATAGAAATACAGAACTAAGATGTCTGACAGAAGATAAGGTCCAGTTTCCCCACCTTTTAGATAAACTGTACGTTCTGCTTAAGCATCGTTTTATTTTTCCACCAGTCTCAAAAATTAAATGTCATCTGTTCCATAAATTCTCATCAGGTAGGTTGTTCTACTGACACCGCTTTTTCTACTAAAAATATATCCTTATATCTCTCTCTTGGACCATATAGTGGTTCTTCATTAGGTCACTGTTGCAGTATTGCTCACAACTGTGAAATATCCTGTGAGGGATACAGTCCATTTAATCAGTTTACAAAAACTTGGGCTCTTTTCTCTCACAATGTATGTCCAATATATGACCTATGCACAAGACTACATGTTATTACATAAGAGGAGTGTGGGTGTGAAAATCCTCAGAACTTTGTTTCTGTCAGTTTATGAAGAAAGACTACATCTCTTACTGCGATCTGTCAGCTATACAGCTTGTGCCAGTTGCACAGATAGATATCCCTATTGGAGACCTATTGGACACCCTTACTATTTTCCTTTAAATTTTGGCAAAAAAGTGTTCAATTTCATGTCATCTTAGAGATAGAGAAATGTGACTGCCATCAGCAGATCCCCTATAAGTATCATTATACCAAGTACTTGTTTTGTTAGTGACCTGAACATAATATTAGGGAGTGCTCTGTCTGTAAATCCTTTTCCCCTAAAGCTATTAGGAGTCATTTAACTTCACTAAACATCTATCTTGCGAATAGAAGGCTTAAAGAATTAGCAGGAGGAAGGATGGCCTCTAAGTTGCCACTCTCAGGCATCCTTCAGCAGCCATCTACAAAGCTTAAGAAACCAAGGGAATCTACAGTTTCTGTTGCCTGATCAGAACTGGATGTCTCTATTGATGCACATGATGAGCCCACAGACTGATCAACTATTTCCCCTTCTGCTGCTGTCAAGAAATCTTCAGAGACTGATAGCTGGTAAGGTCACAAAGGGGTAAACTATGTCTGCTTATTCTTGATGATACCAATGGTATTCCATAGGAACTCAATCAAGAAGATGCCTCAGGAACTTTTAATGTGGTATATCAGGACTCTGCTCTTCCTAGCTCCATTTCTGCCAAGTTCTTCCAAGGGCTTTTTAAAGCCTCAATATCTCTGATGCCTCCTCAGTTTTTCTTGCCTTCTTCTTGAAGTCCGCAAAAAGTAAGAAAGACACCTCTTCTGAAAATGAAGAAGCTTCATATTCTGATGTTGAATCCATGATTTATTCTTCAAAGTCTATTACAGGATTTGAATCAGAAGATGTAGACACTCTGTCTCCTAACTCTCCTTTAGAAGAAGTGTGTTTTGGTGACACTATTCTGAAAATGATGCAGCTCTTCAATTGGGATGGGAGAAAAGTTTCAGAGGTTCAAAAAATATATCATGACCTACTGAACAAGGATGTCCCTAAGCCTTCAGCTATTCCTCCTGTTAGATGGTGCTCAAGGCCTCTTCTTGTCACCATCTTTAGCAGATAAAGTTCAGCCACTTGCATCTAAAAAACCTGATAGGTTTTATAAAGTGACAGGTTCTCCCAAATTTTTGTAAAAAAAATCCTCCTGTTACTATTGTGATTTCAGTGGAATCTAGTAAGGCTTGTAAACTTTTATAATCAACTAATGCAGTGCCAAATGATAAAGACAGTAGGGCAATGGATAGCTATGGAAAGAAGGTGTACATGTCTACCACTCTTTCTTTCTTTGCCATAAGTTACCAAACCCAAAAAACTATATAATTGTTTGATACTTTTGCCAATAAGAATAAGATTATTTCTGATATTCCTGATTCTGACAATGAGAATGCCTTACAGAACATGCTAAATTCAGTAACGCAAGTAGCAAGATATTCAGTAAAAGGTGGCTATGATGCTACAGTTCATCTTTCAGAGTAGCAGCTACTGGATCTGTTCTTAGGAGGTATTCTTGTTTTCATTTCCATTCCTTGCCAGATGAAGTTAAGGCTGAGCTTTTAGATACACCCAATACAGCTTCAACTGAAATTTTCCAAAGAAATTGCAATAAAGGGGAAAATTAATCAGGATTTCAAACAGATTTTCTCTCTACCATCCCAAAGCTCCAGAGAAACAATCCCTCCAAATCTGGCCCATTTTTCCATAAAAAAGGCTCAGCAAAAAGGAAAAACAATTCTCTAAGGAAATGTGGCAGAATAAACCTAAGACAAAGTTTTTTGGTGACAAAAGTTCCACCTTATGACTATCTCCTTTCCTTCTGCCCCACTTCATTCCATCTCAGCCAAACCCCTACTATTTTTACAAGAAAATAGTACATTTTTCTTTGGAGAATGTCAACATAAGATACTTGAGTGTTGAGCATAATTTAAAATGAGTACAGACTTACCTAGAATTCCCATTCAGTTCCATCTGGCATTCCCCAAGTGTCCACACGCCAACAACATTCAGTTCTTCCAATTTTACTAGAAAGTTATTCCATCAGGTGATCGAAGAATCAGCCCCTGCTTATCAAAAATGAAAGGGGGTTTAATCCAGGTTTTCCTCAAACAAAGAAAAGAAGGGAAACCATTTTCAGACTTATCCACCCTAGATACATTTCTAGAAATTCTGCACTTCGAGATGTTATCTCTCCAATGTTTACTTCCCATGATTTTTAAATAAGCCTATTTGGTTGACTTATCTTTGCATTTATATCTATCCAAATCATAGAAAGTTCTTATGATTTTGTGTTTTGGGACATCATTTTCATCCAGGCAGATCCAAGGCTGACTCTTGTGAATGGACACTGAACAGAGAGGTCTTCTTCCAAATTTTCCATCATTGAGAAACTCCCTAAATAGATATCTTTGCCTATACTCTGAAGAGACAGCTCAGACTTCTCTGCTCCAGAGTTTCATGTAGGGAAACATGGAAAGAAATACCTTTTCAATACCTTGGAATGGCACATTCCTATATGCCCTATCTCCCTTTCCACTCATTCAAAGTTCCTTCAGAAGATTCAGAAAGGCAATCCAAAATTACTGCTAGTGGCTCCTTTTTGGCTCAGACAATATTCTCCCTTCTTTTTTACCTAGCCAAGGGCAGTCACTACATTTTACCTCACAGGCTGGACTTGCTCACACAACAACAGCTCTCTCTAATCCATCCAAATATAAAACCACTGAATTTGACTGTTTCGATGATAGGTTTCTAATTCCCTTTAGACACTAGTGGAAGTGCTGCAGGTAATAAAGAAGACAAGGAAACCCGCTACAAGAAATCGTACATTTCCAAATTGTCACAACAGAGGACAAAACCTTTATTAACAGGGCATACCCTTTAACCTCCAATACTTGTGTGAGCTGTGCAACACAAGACTTGTAGACACATATATCATGGGGCATCTGTCAGCTATCTCATCCTGCTTACCTATGGACCCCTCTCTATTTTATGTTATGAGGTTATGACAGCTTATAAAATATGTCCTTCATATCAGGCCCCAAAGGAAAGTCATTACTCCTGGTTGGGATCTGAATTATGTCTTAAAAAATTAACTATTCCTCCTTTGAATAAGCCTATTATGCATTTCTAAAGTTCTGTACCTGGAAGACAGTTCCGTTAGTGGCACAAACAGCTGCTAAAAGGGTTTTTGAGTTACAGGCTCTTATGTGTTCTCCTTCCTTATTTTTTTCATAAGGATAGGGTAACCCTCAGGACTAATCCTTCTTTTATGCCTGAAATGGTTACAGAAATATCTCTGAATCAGTCTATTCACCTATCAAAAATGTTTCTAGTCCTCAAAACAAAGGAAAACCGATGTATTTACTAAATGTCCACAGGCAGCTAAGGTTCTATTTGGACAAAGTGAAAGCTATCAGGAAATTTAAGCAGTTGTTTATTTCCTTTGATGGAAAAATATGGGCTTCCCTCTTTCTAAACAGATAATATCCACGTGGATTTCTTTTGACATTTCTTTTTGTTATTTTCATGAAAATTCTCTCAAGTCAAAGCTCATTCTACTAGAGCAGTTGATTCAGTAGCCATTCTGGAAGAAGCAACTTGATCATCTGTCCATATCTTTACTAAACATTATAAGGGTGATGCTTTCTCTACGGACAAAGCTGGTTTTGCCAGATACATTCTTCAAGGAATATTGGAACCCAGTTCTATACCTCAAGCCTCTACCTGGTCAACATAAAAGTTTTGGGAATCTTCTCCGTTATTAGCAATACTGCAGCAGTAATCTAATGAAGAATGTGGTACAGTTGTGTAAGAATTTACCATAACAACAGATGTTCAAATAGATCACTGTTGCAGTGTATGCATCCTTCCTCTTTCCCTCTTAGTTTATTACATTGTGTCTTCCTTTGGCTAAGATTTCCCGGAGTACTAGCATCAGACAAATGTTTCCCGGGGTAAGAAAGCTCTGAGGATTTTAACATTCATGCATCCTGAAGGCATCGGCATGTAGTCTTATGAATAGTTCTTAGGCCAGAACCACAATGTGAGAAGAAGGAGCCCAAGCCTTTGTAAATGGACAGGATACTTCCCAGTTGTCAGCACTGATCTAGTCAGACATCTGCTGTTATGGTAAGTTCTTACAAAACTATACTATTATGTTGTCTTCTAAGCAGGCATCTCTTTTAAAGAAGGTGACACTTTATTTGTTTTGATTTTGTTAAGGTGCTTAAACATGTCTCTCATATTCCTATGTTGGCCTCTTCTCCATAAGATCTTACATGCTAACTCTTGTTGCTCTTCTTACATGAAAGCAAAAGCAGACCCCACACTTTCCTTTGCTCTAGTCTAAACTGCCACTTATCTCTCTATCTCCAGATTTAGAAACATGCTTACGGCAATCATGATATGCCTAATGCAGTTAATGCCTATAGCATGATGTGGCAGAGGTTAATTATCAATTCGCTATATGGAAAAATGCAGCCCATTCCACTGTTAATTATAAACCTTCTATAATAAATCAAAGGACCTATAGTGAAAAAAGAAATATGTCAAATGCAAGTAGGGATGAGATGAAAAAAGAAGATGAGCAGAAAGAATGGAGTCACTTCAGACGATGCACAGATGCTATGACAGCATAATACAAGAAAGCCAGCAAGCTAAATTAAAGGGCCTACTGCAATGCCTAAATCATCTTTCTTTGACTATAAAAATGGGGTAGAAATGGGTGCATAAGTAGGAAAAAGGAGTCAGCAAGCAAAAGAATATACAGAAAGGAAACGGAAGGCAAGAATGGGAGTGGGAGAGGGAGGAAGAGTGTATGTGTGTATATATATATATATATATATATATATATATATATATAGAGAGAGAGAGAGAGAGATATCTAGGACTCTCCATCAAACACACGTTTCACCGAAACGTAAACCATCAGACACACTTTCATGAAAGTGCATTTATCGAAAATGCACTTTCGCAAAAAAATAAAAGACTAGTCACATGTATGCAGGGGGGGCAAGCCCCCCTGCACCCCTCATGTGGGGGGCTGTCCTCCCACCCCCCACTTTAATATTCTCACTCCAAGATTGCACTACAGTGGGGAACAGGGAATATTCCCTTATCCCCACTGCATCACAATCTAAGCAACAGTTTGTTTAGTTGTATAATCTACACCACATGTTGATGTACAACTAAAGCTACATGCAAACAATTGTTTGCTTACTTACCTTCTGGCAAAAATGTATTTTCGGTCCCGGTCACAATAAAGGAAGTCTTCAGGAATTCAGTCCAATGCAGCCAAGAATAAACAAAAAATAGTTTATTACATGACTATTTTTTGTTTATTCTTGGCTGCATTGGACTGAATTCCTGAAGACTTCCTTTATTGTGACCGGGACCACATTCTCCTTTGTGGTTTGTGAGGCAGTGTTTGGTTACAAGTAAAAATGTATTTTCGATAAAATACACTTTCACAAATTTGAGCTCGCCCATTTGTGTTTCGATGAAACGTGTATTCGATGGAGAGTCCTAGATCCATATAGGTATCCATATATATGGGGAAGGATGTAAGGGAATGAAAAGTGATGGAATGAAGGTGAGGATTACAAGCAGGGGCACAACAACAAACATAAAACAGAAACAGCGAGGTGCTAACACTGTGGTGTCACAGGACAGTGGAATTACAGACACACGAGCAAAGGTAGAGTTCTGGTGATGGGGAGGATTGGAAAAGAAGCAAGGGATCTGCAGTGACACACAAGGAAAGGGAACACCAGAAGAATGTATAGGATGGATGTGGCCTTCTTTAACACACACTGCCTGTGAAATACACAGGGAGAGGTCAGTGAGTACTCTGACAACAATACCCAGGGAGGTCTGTTTTAAGTTGGTGATGACAGGGACAGGCAACATTGCAATTCTACAGCCATAAGAGTACCCTTTCCAGGCAGCCATTACAGGCATCCAGTAACTATTCCATTAGTTTCCTCACCACCTCCACCAATTCATTATGGGTAACTAACTTTTCACCCCTGTCAGTAGCACTGGAGGGGAGCAATGGTGCTCCTGTCTGCTGAGACATGATTAGAGGTGGTTATGGAGCCTCCTACCTGCATGCTTCTGTACCCATTAAGAAAAAAGTATCCAGGCTGGGTAAACACTCAGTTTTCACCTCAGAGCATTCAAGTAAAAAGAAAAGAAAAAGCGAACTTACCACGGCTGTTTAAAACAATAAAAGATTTATTGAAAGTAAGCGCTTTCATGATAGATAGCAAATCGCTTCATCAGACTCTAGTAAAATCACACAAACTCTGAAATTTAAAATACTGCATATCCAATCAGGAAGCTGCTCATCAATGACATCATTAATTAAGCACTAACTAAGTACAGATGCATATATGTCCAAGTATAAATTGTACATCAAATTAAAAAACTAAACAAAACAGGGTATCAATATAAAGTGTATAATACAATAAATAACTAAGCATTTATTTATACATACTTCCGATATCAAACTTTAGTGAATAAATAATTGAATAAATATATATATATATATATATATATATATATATATATATATATATATATATATATATATATATATATATATATATATATATATATATATATATTTCTTAAAGATATAATATTTATACATTTGGTACTTATTACGTTTGGATGACTTAATAACATTCCATCAATGCCTCAAAGGCCTTGCTTTTAGTGATACTGCACTATTAAGACCTGGAAATCTATCTGCCTTTAATAGTAATATCCATTTTTGTTCGACT
This sequence comes from Protopterus annectens, assembly GCF_019279795.1. Classification (NCBI taxonomy): domain Eukaryota; kingdom Metazoa; phylum Chordata; order Ceratodontiformes; family Protopteridae; genus Protopterus; species Protopterus annectens. Next base: position 876,010,430 of record NC_056746.1, on the reverse strand, counting down.
TCTTCCACTCTATTGTTGATGTCTCCCCCACGGATATTGGGTTCAACTAATTCAAGTGCTATAAAATTAAAAACATGTTCTGAGCCATTAGACTGGACATGTTGAGCTAGAGCACTAGTTTCTTTTAATTTTGCTATGTCTCTAATATGTTCCTGTATGTGTTCTTTGAGCATCCTGGTGGTTTTCCCCACACAAAAAGCATTACAATTTTTCCAGAAGCAGAAATACACTAGAAACTGGGTCCTGCAAACTACATAGAAATCAGTGTTGAAATTAAAGCCAGAAACTGGGTGATGGAAAGAAGATTTACTATATAAAAAGTTACATGCTATGCATCTCCTACATGGAAATGTACCAGTTCTTTGTGATAGTTGCCCCTTCTGATAGCTGTTAAAAGATGTCTTATAACAAAGTTGTCTTTTTAATGATTTCTTGTTCTTAAAAGAGAAACTAGGTTTGTTATCTATGTCCCTCTAATTCATTGATAGATCTCAAAATATTCCAGTTTTTCTCAAAGATCTCACAAAACCTCTTTGAGTCACTGGAATAGGTCAATGGAAATCTAACTTTGTTATTATGTTTCTCAGTAGCTCGTGTTTCGTAGTTACTATTGCTTGAAAAATAGGGATTACCTCTAGAGCTACGTCCCTTGTACATTTCCTCAATACTTTTATCTATCTCTTTGCTGATTAAATCTACTGCCAACCGGAGTTCTGCTGTGCAACCCCTAACTGGGAAAAGCCGCAAGACAAACAGCAACAACAACATGGAGTGGGGGCAAGCTCCAGTAAATTAACCCCTAAATAATATATACCAACTCTATGGCTGCACCACAGTAGAGAATATGGCACAAAATCTGCAGAAACACCAGATCATAAAATAAAACACATTGTAGTGAAACATACTATAGCATTAAACTTTAGCACTAAAGCCACTCGGCAACCTCTATAGTGATCACCTTCTGTTTTACATATAAATATATATATATATATATATATATATATATATATATATATATATATATATACATACATATATTTATAGTCATAGCATGCTGTATTTTTTCTCTCTCCACCCTCTCTCCTTTTGTATACATATCTGCATATATCTATAATAGAGCTATATCTATTTCTCTCTCTCTCTTCATATATATATATATATATATATATATATATATATATATATATATATATATATATTTATAGATTCACTTTGAATCATTGAATGTTCAGAACATCGACATTCTGATCATTGAGACCAGAACATCGATGTTCAGAACATCGATGTTCAGAACATCGAATGTTCAAATGAACCATAAAAACAAGAAAAAAATTGCATACACTACATTATGCAGGGAGGCTTCACCCCCCGTACCCCCCACACCCCCCTACTTTAATATTCCAACTCTGAGATCGCACTACAGTGGGGTAAGGGAAATCTCCTATTTACCGCTATATGCGGTAGCGCTAAACGGGAGATTTCCCGTACCCTACCTGCAATGCCAACACTCAGATGGCACACACACACACACACACACACACACACACACACACACACACACACACACACACACACACACACACACACACACACCATGCAGGGCACCTTGCTGCCCTGCATACACACCCAACATTCCACAATCTCACTTACCTGGCACTTCCACTTTAAACCTTCGAAGTTCTGAACATCGATGTTCTGGTCTCGATGATCAGAACATCAACGTTCTGAACATTCCATTATATATATATATGGTTTCACTTTATAATCTCGAAATACTGAATTTCAGTATTTCAAAACTATAAAGTCGAAAGTACAGTCACTCAAAACTGCATAATAGCAAATGCGGAAATGTGGCATTCACCGTTATGTGTTCATGTACGTGACATGTGGTACGGTTTGTGGATTTAACTGGGGTTTGAGGTAAGTGGAGTTTTTGTAAGTGTACTGAGTAGGGATTTTAGTATGTGCGAGTGTGTGTAGTGGTGAGTTTTATGTGTTTTTGCGTTTAGTCAGACCTCGGTGTTAGTATATATAAGTGGGGGGGTGTGGGGGGTGCAGCAAATTTATTTGTGTGTGTGTTAGTTTTATTGTGTTTGTTGGTTTGTTTTTTTGTAGTGTCAGCAAGTAGGTGTATTTGTGTTTGTGTGGTGTAGTGTTTTGTTTATGTAACGACTGTGGTTTGGAATTTCACGGTTTTAAAATTTGGGGGTTTTGATTTTTCTGGCTTATAATCTTCAGATACTGAAATTTGATATTTCAGTATTTCGAGATTATAAAGTGAATAGATATATATATATATATATATATATATATATATATATATATATACACATATATAGAGAGAGACAGAGAGAGAGAGAGAGAGAGAGATATGTAAGGGTCCCTATTAGAAGAACCAAACCTCACAAGAATGAATGTTAAAAAAACAAACTGAGAACATCGAAAACCTGGAAGGCCAAAAATCAAACATAACACAATGGAGGGAATTCAATAAAGCCTACATGGACTGAATTTCTGTGTAGCCATAGTGACACGGATCTAACATGGAAACCAGCAATCATGGGATCCAGTAAATAGAGCAGAGGGGCGTGCACAAGCATGCGGACATGGAAGTGTCCATGGCATGCAAATCACCTCATATGTAGGTGAAATCCATGCAAATGAGGGTGTTTTGTGATCCAGGAAGCAGCTAGGTATCTGTGCAGAACCTGAGTTGGTGTCAGAAGTGTACATGAAAAATAACCATGTACAGAAATGTAAAAATTGAACAGGAGCTGTAAAAGCACAATTAGAAGGTCAGAAATGTCATGGTAGGCACAGATATGTGCAAAACTAAGCCCTGTGAGTCCAAAAACTAATGCAAAATAATATGAAATAATATATTTTAATACCCATATTACATTTGTGCGACATGCAGCAATGCGCAAACATGCCGTTATGCAAAAAAAATATTAAAATGTTTAAAAACTGAAAATAAGACATATGTGAGAATAATGCATTATAGTACCCTGCATGCAGTATGTACAATGGTAAATGTCAGTGGCTGTTAAGGAAGCAGGCTCTGGAATAGTGAAGTATCCAGGTTATGTGCAATGATCTGTATGCAAATGAGCTGGGGTTACTGAATAGCAAAAATGGGCCACTGTGTCCACAGATAAAACCTGTATAGCCCCAGAACTGTGTTGGTGGCAGTAAAGCAGGAAGTTGATATAAAAAGAGGGTGTGCCACTATAAGTGTAAGATAATTGGAGCTCAGAGGCACCTGTTTGCACACTGCTCAGCTCAGCTAAGCAGAGGGGTTTGTCTAGTGTTGCTAAGCTTTGTTTAGCTGCGGAGCAAGTGTTTTAGCTGGTTTAAGCTATGCTGAGCATGCCCATGCATTGGGATGTGTCCAGCCTGCTGAGCAGTGTTCCTACTTAGTGCTTAGCAGGGAAGGTATTAAAAAAAAAAAAAAAAAAAAGGAAACAGCCTGGGAAAGCCAATCATGTCTAAATGACAGATAAGCCATGTTCCACTAACACTGGGCCATTCACACTCCTTAGTGATATACCTGGCAGGTGGAATGCATAATAGTCAGCAAATTACATAGGCTACATCTGCAGCACACCACTATAAAGTATGCATACATCCTACAATCTGATTTCTCACCCACACTCCACCATTGGAGTACAGACTTGGGAATTTAACTGACAGAATGCTAGGGGCTGCTGCTGCAATGCTACATCTGTATGCGTTACAGGCTGATGTCAGTGCTGATGCTACTGCTGACAATAGGCCTAGACTGAGAAGGAGAAGAGTGTTCAGGCCCAGGGTAACCTTCCAGGAGCTACATGAGCTGGAAATTGTAGAGTGCTACAGGATGGACAGGGACATACTGCAAGAACTCACCGAGTTTTGCCACCATCAACTCAGACCCAGAGCCAACAGAGGATAATCTATCCCAGTGGAAACAATGGTATGTGTAGTCCTTGGAATACTAGCTACAGATACTTTTCAAAGACCAACTGGGGACATGAAAGGCTCTCTCAGGCATCTGCATTCAGGGTACTCCACCAGTTTCTGGCTGCCATGCAAACACATACCAGTGAGCAAATTTATTTACTCTGCACCCCTGAGGAGAGGGCCAGCGGTATGCGTCTCTTCCACTATGTAGCACACTACCCTGAGGTACTGGGTGCCATAGACTGCACTCATGTACACATCAAAGCACCACCCGGTGAGGAGGGTAGAGTCAACATCAACCACAGGGGGTATCACTCCATCAACTACCAGGTCATGTGCAATGCCCAGGGCATTATCATGAATGTGTGTACTGGCAGCTCTGGCAGTTATCATGACTCCCATATCTGGCATGCATCACAGCTGTACCAGATGTTTGGGTGTGACATCCCATACAGCCATCTGCTGAGGGGTGCTGGCTATGCACTTGAACCGTGGATGAGGACACCCATCAGAAATGCACACACACCTACGATGGAACACCATAATGAGGCACACGCACAAACTAGGAACATCATAGAGCATGTGTTTGGGCTGCTCAAGTCACGATTCCACTGCCTCAATATATCCGGTGGAGCCCAGCAGTACTCTCCAGCCACATGTGCACAGATGTTCACAGTATGTGCCGTGCTACACAATATGATCCTGTTGAAACAGCTGCAGCAGGATCATCACAGGGAAGGGCCACACAGCCCCCCACCAGTGCCAAGGTCTCCACAGCCACAGCCACAAGGGGACTTGGAAGAGGAACCCCTGAGCCTGTCCATGTAGGCAGACATAGGCGTGCCCAGTATGCCCTGGCCTTGGCAAAGAGGCAACGCATAGCACATGCACTGACAACCTATGGTCCTGGGGACTGATACCTCACTTCAACTGACATACATAGTAAAAAGGATGCCAGCCACACCACACAACATGTACCTTACCATGTATTGGCTGTGTACTGTGTGCATCAGACAGAGTCAGCCCTGAAGCACTGTTATCTCAACTGCTGCAGTCACAAGGTAAGTCACTCTTTCTTACAACAAATGTGTGGGGTACTAGACTATGGTGGCATATGTATGGACCTGCTGCATGTATGCAAGGGAATAGAGTGAACTACGGGGCTACCTGCAGAGAACTAACAGCTATGTGGAACAACAGGTACTCTCTGACCAATACTGGCTGCCCCATAATATACAGTAGGCTACAGGGCAGCAAAATCCACTCCACTATGCGAGGGAAATGGCAAACAGTGAGACCATAGGACAGACGCTTGACTGTCAATGCTAGAGTCCCCTACCCCAACACAGCCATATTCCCATACAACTGCAGTAACAGTATGTTAGCAGCATCATAGTAGCAGACCACACAGTCCCAGGGCTGTCTCAAACAACCTTCAGACATGTCCTATTTCCACAATGTGCAGGGGTCAAAGTTATGTCTGTCTGCTGTTGATAGTGTGAGGAATTCAACTTCACTTTCTGGTGGCTAGTGTGGCTTAGTGAGCTAAGTAAATTAGCATGGTTGATGGTGTACATGGTTCAAAGCTGGCTGCACATACTATTTTGCATGTGAGATACTCCTATGGTAGTGGTCCCACAGACTGAAAAAAATATGTCACTACTTGTTACTGCAAGAAAGCTGGACAATGCCAGAGAGAATGGAGGGACAGTCAGGCAAAGCTATGGACATTACACATGCACTGAGTAACCTAGAAAGTGGCTAGTATAACTGCAGGTTGTAACAAGTCAGAGTGACAGCAGGATGTACAGGTCATCACGTAGCTTTGTCAGTACCTACTACAAGTCAGTGGGCACTATGTAATTGAATATTAACAAAACAATACAACTGTCTGAGGAACAGAGCAGACATACAGGGCAGAATGCTGGACATCCTGCGAAACATGTACAGTCAGAGGTGAGAAGTCTGTAACATGTGTGAGGTGTTACAGCATGTACCCCAGTCACAGCATACTTACAACTACTTACAGTAGGAAATATGGACAAAGCCATGAACAGGAGTGGGACAAAGGCCCACATATAAGGAGAAGGATCAGCTAGTTTCCACACAAATGTAGACAGTGCAGATAATAACAGGTCATCCAGTAGCATGGGTTCCCTGCGGTGGATGAAGTCAGTAAATCAACTGTCTGTCATCAGTTCCTAACATCAGTCTATAATGATTTGCCACTGATGTACCAGAAAATCACAATGTTATGTAAAATGTACCAGATATATTATGCAAAACCCTATACAATCGATTACAATCTGTACACACCCTAGGTATGACTCAGATATTATGTGCAGAACACAACCTGGGAATCCCTTGGACATAATATCAGAGAGGTGCTAGACTGTTGAATCTGGTGCAGCAGCCAATTAGCTGTAGTACACAAAATCCGGGACTGGAGTACAGGTAGGTCTGGCCTGGAGTCACCTTGTAAGTACTGATGGTCACACTGGGCATGCTCCTACACTTAGCTAATTTTTGCCCATGTCTGATGTTCATATGCCTAAAGAACTGAGATGTGAATATATCACTGTGCATATAGACAGGTATGTATATGTATCTGTCTCTCCCTATCTCCTTCAGACATGATTACCCTTATCTATCAGTATGTGGCACTTGTACACCAAATGTAACTGGTGGTGCATGCAAGTTTTACTGTGAACTGTAGTATATACTAGTAGGTAGGCAGGGGTTCTAATCTCACATCACTTACCATGTGTGTGTGTGTGTGTGTGTGTGTGTGTGTGTGTGTGTGTGTGTGTGTGTGTGTGTGTGTGTGTGTGTGTGTGTGTGTGTGTGTGTGTAAATATACCCCCATGCAGCAATGTGTCTGCTTTGTCTATGTTTGTGCATTGGTTATACGTTAAAGCCCTGTGAGTAGCTGCTGGCCCTAAATAGCCCACATCTAACTATACATAAATGCTATCTGGCACCATCTACATTTGTAGGTATGGAACACCCAGGTGACATGTAGCAAAGGTAGGATGCACTGTCACAGGGTATGCATGCAGGATTATGCTGTCTGCCCCCATTGCCTCTGACGCACTGTTCTACACATACGCACCTAGGTAATCATGCACATATGCAGCTGTTTCTTGCTGATGTCATATTTCAGCTTTGCAACCATGCCATCCTGAGCTGCTGTACAGCCAGCAAGTCTCCACAGCCTAGCCACTCAGACCTCTGTGACAAAAACATACAAAGTTCTGAGAGACCCCTGTCAGTCTGCAATACCACCAATCTAACATCATGCAACAATGGTACAACACTTTGATGTGTACTCATGATGCACCCCAGCATACAGCACTTGTCATTGCATAACACAACCACACTACAACATGTCATGTACTGTACTATAGACACCCTGTGCATCAGAAACATATTTACATGTCCCTGCATCGATGGTGTGGATGGCAGGGATGTGGCACAGATATCATCAAATGCACAGGGTGTGGTGTAGGGGTGCCAGAGGCCTAGAATATGCCAAACAGTTGACATTGTGTGTGGGAGTCAGGAAGGGGTGCTAGTCAGCTGGGCCATGAAAAGGTGTCATGTGTGTGCCTGTTGGTGATCTGCATGTGACAGTGATGTGTGAGTGTGTGTGCGTACACAGTCAAGCCATGTGCTATACTACACATGGGTATGTTGGACAGCTGTGGACCATATATGGCAGAATGGACAGTTTACCATCTCTGGCCACAAACACAGGAACTGGCTCTGCCAGGAGTGGCACTGGCACCACCATGCCCAGGGTCAGATGCGGTACTAGTCACTGATGGTGACTGGTGTCTGCTGGGCCCATGTCCCTCATAGGACTGCCCAGGACCACATGCCCATGGCCTGCCATGTTGTGGTGTACACAGCACCCTCCCTTCTGCAGTGCTGGAGGTACTGCCACTATGGGAGCATGACTGTGCATGACCATGTGGACTCAGCGGATGTTGTTGCTGACCTACGCCCATGTGTCCGATGCCCTACTCCCACCACAAGATCTAACACAGACAATATGTGGTCAAGGACTGACAATGTCTCACCACACTGTCTGTCCTTTACATCAGTGAAATGATGCATGATGTCACCAATGTGGTGGAGGGAGTCATGGATGTCAGACAGTGATGCATCCATGATCCTGAGCATCCATCTATTGTTGCATTCGGAAAATGCCTGTGACTCCATAACAGACCAAAACATGTGTCAAGTGACATGTGATGTGACACCTGTGATAGGTGGTAGATGGGCAGCAGTCCTCCTTTGAGCATCCCTGTCAATCTGCCTGTCTGGGACTTCACTGGATATGACCCGTGTTTACACTCATTGATGCCATTGTCACCACACTTTCCTGTTCAATGCAACCACACTCTGACTGTCCGATATATGTGGCCACAGTGAACTAGGTATGTGTGGGCATACTGTCTGTGTGTGGGGACAAAGGGGGAGGAAGTGGGATGTCAACCCATGGGACAGATTCAGCCCCCAACAACCCCACCTGTGCCTCACTATGGCCACCATCATCATCAGAGTCTGATGAGACACTGACACAGATTGTGAGGGGGGGACAAACTCCAACTGTCATGGTCACCTGTGAGGAGGAACATAAAATAAGTACATTACTACCTACACTATTATATATGGTGATCTACACACACACATACAGGTGAGATGCCACAACTGCAATACACATACCACATCTTATTTTTGATCCCATGCACAACACACAAGCAGACTACAACATACACATACAAGACAGGCCAAGTAAACTGCATGCACTGCAGCTATGTCCATTTAAATGTTGCCACTACTATACACCTGTGAGATTAGCAATATGTCAGTGTATGTGACAGACTTTCACCTAAAACACAGTGCACCTGTATTCAGCATACTATTGTCCCCTGCAGCAGACTGCATGAATCTTCACAAAATCAGTGCAAATATATTACAGATCCTACACATACACTACTGTGATTACTGATACAATGCACTGCAGCTAACCCCTCCAAGACTAAACATACAAGTAGTGTACTCCGGCTAAGCATATCCATTGTATATACAGCAAAATGGCAGCCCTTAACATTGTTTGGGTATATATGAGCTATACAAAATCATTATCATACTCACCAGGTACAGGACATTGGACTTTGGCCACACCTGATGGACCTATGGAAAGGTGAGGGAGAGGTGTTGTTAGCAATAACAAATGTGGTATTGTTACAGGATAATATGTGCATATAGCTACATGTACAGTAGGTACTGTGATACTGCCTACATTGCTGACATTCTGGGTATGTGTGCACAGGTGTGCATTACAAACACCCTCCACCCAATGCAGACTGACCTGACATCCATGTACTGGTATGCAGAGGCTGCTACAATGACTGATACAGTATTACAGTGATGCACACAGGAGGCTTACCTGGATGCTCCTCTGCTGTGGAGGCTGTGGCACCCACCTCCATGATGTATGGGATGATGGATGCTTGGGAGCCGGTGGTTGATCCCAGGTTTACCAGGAATTCCTCTGTGGCCAAGAGTGGTTCTACTGCAGCAGAGACACCACCACCAGTGGCAGCACAGTCCAGGCCACAGTAGCGGCCCATTGCTGTGCAGCATTTACCATGTCTGTCACCCTGTGAGGGACCTGCTCATAGCTTCTGCCCTGTAGCCATACACGGCTCGCTGCTGTGACAAGGTCAGCCCATATTGCAGAACATTGCTCATGATTGTGGCGAGTCCTGGAGAGAAGAATGAAATGATGCAGTCTTAGGCCATCCAGGATCACATCATTTTCTGCAGCTGTAAATGGTGGGTGCCTCGGTCTATACATCCTTTCTGAAAGACAAGAATAGGGAAACACATCACAGGACCACATACGTTGCTCTCCATTATGTACACAGCCTGCACATCCACATTGGCCTGCACTATGCACTGCTACCTCCCATGGCATACCCCACCATCTATCAGCACAGTCTGTGTGTGGCTGTCAGCAGCATAGTAGCAATACCAGGTATGTCCCTGTGTGCCATGATGGAGTGTGCTTAATGTCTACACTCCCATAAATGCCACGTACTGTGTTGTGTCTCCTATGGCTGACATCCCACTACCATGTCAGACAGCCACTGTTCGACAAATAGGTGTGTGTTATTACAAGTATATGGGGATAATCCAGCAACAGCTGCATACCACAATGACAGACAGCAATGCAAATGTACTGTAGGGTATCTTCCCTGTAGTTGTACTACTTCTCCAGTACACAGATGTTTGCAGAATGTGTGCATATGCCTGATATATGTGATCACTTTTCCAGAAACATATGGATGTCTGGCAAACAGCTGGACAATAATAGTTGGTTGTTCTTAGACTGTGAAGAATCTGGCTGTCACACACACCAGAACCCTCAAAAAAAACAATGTATGCTATATTAATATCTGCTATTGTATTCATACCTGTACGTTGTATGATCATTATGCACAGTCTGTCACTGAGGTTGGGCCTGTATCCCCCTAATACTAATGGCTATGACCTGCAATCCTGCTGTACAGGGTTGCCAGGTATGGTAGCTATAGCTGTCAAGAGATGAGATATAAATGCTCACAAGTGACCCAGCCAGAGTACATCAGGGACAGGGACACCGGTACAATGTATGACATTCACAAACTGAGCGGAGCTGAATGACAGTACATCATGTGATATGCCATCTGTGTCCACCAATACTCACTGTCACTATGTCTAGCACACAATCCAGTGACATTTGTACAGGAACCAACCATTGTATGAGGGAGCGAGAGGGCCACAGCTGTGATGTAAGTCACAGCAGGCAGAGTTGAAAGGCATGGCTGTAGCTTTTGGACAACAGACTATCAGCAACATGTCATTCCCAGAGATGTAAAGTCCAATAAGAGGCCCCTTGTCAGGAAAAAAGCAGCTCCACTGAGAAAACCTTAACGCAATTTATTAAAATGTGAAACAAGCGTTTTCGCTACAGTTATATGTAGCTTCATCAGAGGTAAAATAATATGCAAATAAAAAACACTACATAAATATCCTGAGAACCAGGAAATGACATTGTTCAATTTCCTGAAGTTCAAATTTGTTACATGTGTTGTTAAATAATACTAGCGCTTCTGCGCTTACATTCTGTAACAAGTTTTGAACATTTTATAAAGAACCAGCTCACATAAAAGGATTGAACAAGTAAAGTTAAACTGAAAAATATATTTAAGAATGTTATTAAAAGCATTAACATTAATAATGTACATATAAAATACATCCTTGGCAACGAAGATATTTCTGACTAAAAAGTCATAGATAACAATCCATATTTCCAAAGTTGCCTGCCTAAGGGCATTAAGGCATAAGATACATATGTTCAAAATAATTATAAACTCACATCCCCTAATGAGATGCGTGTTATGAAACAATGCTCAACTCTGGTATTACAATCATGTATTATTTTTCCATTTTTGCCATTTTTTTTCAAATAGGACCCATCCTAGCCATATGAATACATCCGAAAAGAATTATATACATAGGTGTCTATGCCCAATTGTTTTGTTTTATCTCAAATAACTTCTTAATTTTAATACAGGTGTGATATTACAGTTGTTATTAAGTCCTGGATGCCTAAACGCATCCAGACGCAACTGCCATTCTAGCTCTCGATTCTCAAGAATCAGTGGGAATGGGCCACCTCTGGTCTTCACTGGCACGTGGTCAATGGCCATAAAAGAAAAGTCATGGCCTGGATTTGATTCAACATGTTTTGCCAAGGCGTTATCATTCTTGCTGTTCCTAATGGCATACAGGTGCTCATACATACGGTCGCGGACCCTACGGTCCGTCTTTCCGATGTAAAACGCTTGGCAACAATTACACATCACTATATATATAATGGACCTGCTCTCACAGTTTAATGGAAAGCGAATCAGGTATTTTTTATCCCCAACAGTAAATGTTTCGCCTATTTTAACCCTGTTACAATACTTACAGAAACCACATTGCTGCATCCCACTCTTTTTATTAAATACATATTGGGATGTATCCCTTTGTAACAGTTCCTTAAGGTTGGTAGACCTTCTAAAAATGATCCTAGGAATACTTCCTAGTTTATCAACCAAGTAAGAGTTAGAATTGATGAAGTGCCAGTTTTTACGAATTATAGCTGAAATTCCTTTAGAGTTTCTGCTAAAAGTAGTGATAAAGCTTAAACCAAAGTCACTTTCCTTTGTTATAGGCATGACTACATCAGATTCCTCATTACTCAAATTCAACCCTGCAAGGTCAATATCAGTGTAATTGTCAATCTGATTAAGAGTGGTTTGTACTAATAAAGGTTTGTAAAAACCATTGAGTCTTTTATTAGTGACTTCCTCAATCAGATCATACAACAATTGATCAGGGTACCCTCTGTTCTTAAACATTTCCTTCAACAGTTCACATTCTATAGTGAAATCTGTCATAGTACTGCACATTCTCCCTGCCCTCACCAGTTGCCCCTTCACGATCGACCGTTTCTGTTTGTACGGGTGGAAACTGGTGAAGTGCAAGAAAGAATTGCAGTAAGTACTTTTTCTGAACACTGTTGATGTCAAAGTGCTATTCTTAGGGTCCTTAGTCAATTTAACGTCAAGGTAGTCTATTTCCTTCTCAGAAAATTTAAACGTGAATTTCAAAAACTCAGTTGTTGTATGTAAAGTTCAACAAAATTTGTAGCATCGGTTTTCAGACCCTTGAATAATATAAAAATATCGTCAAGGAATCTGGTGTAGTATTCAACAGGTTCCATAAGGCCCGACATTTTTCTTAAAATGTTAGCCTCCCAATAGCCCATTACATAGTTGGCCACACTAGCCCCACAAGGGGAGCCCATTGCCACTCCTCGTTTTTGGAGAAAGAATTCTCCGTTGAAAGTGAAATAATTTGACGTCAAAACAACGTCAAGCAATTCAGTTACTAAGTCAACTTCCAATCTAGAAGCCCCACATTCCTGGAGTGTCAAACCTATCCATTCCACCGCCTCTTGATGCGGTATAGAAGTGTATAGGTCTACCACATCTATAGTTAGGAAGTTGTTCTCATAGTTGTATGGAATAGCACTAATATTTTCAAGAAAGGTCCAGGAGTCTTTACATATGCTAGGTATGGTTTTAATATACTTGTCTAGTATATTGGTTATAAGTTTAGAGCAAGGGTATGTGATGGATGACCTACCGTCAATAAAAGCCCTCATAGGGGGGTTTTTTACATCTTTATGAATCTTGGGGATTCCAAACATGACAGGAATTTTAGGTAAATTTATGTCTATATAGTTATACAACTCACTGTCAATTTTCCCTAAGAGGAACAAGTCCCTAAAGTATCCCCTGATTCTACGGTACTGTCCATTCACCTCACTTATAGACGACTTAGTGTAAGCGTTAGTATTCAACATATTAGTCATCTTCTCATTGTAGGAGGTGTTATCTAGTACCACCAGACCCCCGCCTTTATCAGGTTTGATCAGGCGTACAGGTAGACGGCAAAGGTCATCCAGTAGTGTAGCTTGTTCCTTAGTGATGTTGAAATCACTCCTATTTTCAATATTATTTTTATTATCTGCTAGGAACCTAAAATCCACCTCACATGTGTTCTCAAATAATTGCAATACTGTGTGTAACGGTGGATTAAAAACACTAGCCAATTTCAGTACTGGTAAATTACCGTCACTACCACCTGCAACAGCTCTATTTATGTCATGTTGTTGGTTGAACAGTAATTTCAGGTTTAATTTCCTCACAAAACATTTTAGATCTACTATTTCTCTACTAATACTACCCGATCTACTAGGGACAAACGAATTGCCAAGTGCTAGCAGTTCAATTAATTGTCCATCTAGAGTAATGTCAGAGAAATTGTAGATCTTAAAGTCCCCCTTCTTATTAGTTAGTATGATTGGTTTTTCATTTTCTACAGATACATTTAGTGTGTTCTGTAGTGGGGGGTCAATGAAACACAACTCAGTTACTGGTTGGATCGGTTCTTCCTCCTGTTCGTGTAAGGCCTGCTGTTGCGTTGCCCTAAAAAAGTACCATTACTAGATTTGCCTGTTCCATTATTAAAGTTTGACCTCTGTTGGTAACCGCTAGGACCTTCATTATTCCTAGTGAAGCCCTTTATTCTATTGCTACGTCTGGGTCCAGTGCTGACCTGACCCTCAGTGCCCTCCTCAACTATGTCTTCCAGACTATTATTATCATCCACCACTTCAAAAGTCTGAGTGTTATTAGTGTGGTTTTGCATAGTAATACTGGGCACTAACAGTTTAGGATAGGCACTATTGTTAAGATAAGCCGTCCTATCTCTCGCCAGTTTTTTGTTTTTGTTAACCTTCAATTTTAATAACAAGGTGTCTATACTCGTTAGTATCCGCCCATAATCAAACTTGTATCTGGCAAAGTCAGTTTTGATATCATTGTCCAAACCACTAATATCCTCCATTAGTGAGTCAATTTTTAAAGCGTAATGTTTGATTATAAGTTCAAGGAGCTGAACTCCTTGCCGTTGGAAAAGTACCTCCAAGTCAGTATAGAAGGCCTTATCAATCAAAAGGCCCGAAGGTGCAAAACTGTTCCGCAACCCCTTTGGGATTAAGTTCTCAGCCACACATTGCCTAAAATAGGCTGACTCCAATTGTAGTTTTTTTAATTTAAGAAGTTTCTCATCAATAAAATCATATTATTTTACCTCTGATGAAGCTACATATAACTGTAGCGAAAACGCTTGTTTCACATTTTAATAAATTGCGTTAAGGTTTTCTCAGTGGAGCTGCTTTTTTCCTGACAAGGGGCCTCTTATTGGACTTTTCATTTGTTTTTCTACGTTTTGTTGATTCCCAGAGATGTACTAGAGGCCTACTGTTGTAATCCCTATTCCCCATAACTGCATCCTCCCATCTGTTTCCCATTAGATGGGGACTTGTATTACATACTTGGTAGAGTGCTGTAATTCTTTTGTGCAGAAATCCTGAAGAAAACTGATTCTGAAAATACAGTCTGGCTTAGTAAAACAAAGTACAGACCTGTTTACCATAGGCAGCTGCTTGCCTTTTGTAGGTAATGCTCAATAACAGGTGATTACCTGTGTGCCAATCAGTGGCTCAGACTTTCTAACTGCATCCAGAACAACTTGGTTGCAATTTCATTGGCCAATGAAAGTTCAATATTTAAGGACGCCGTGTAGGCCTTGGCCCCTTTTCTAGGCTTTGAGAAGGACATTACTGAGGTGTGGAGAGTACAGCATTGTAGAGGGAAGGTACAAATACTGTCCACTGTTTGGATTTATGTGGTATGTCCACAGTTTTGCATGTTATGTTTGGGAATTGTCAAATGTCTTTGTGATTATGTGGCAGTTCAGTGTTAAACAATGTCGGCTGAGATCAGTAAGGGAGAAGACAGATGTGAGTGCCATACATCATACACATCAGAATATATATGCTGCTGCAGTAGATGTTGGTCTATCAATTGTGTATGTTTGTAGGGGCATACTGTGACACATGTCCCTGTCGCTTGACCTCTGCCCCCCACCCCTTCATGTATGGGTGTAGTGTGGATCTCTTGTTCTATGGAGTTGTGAGGTATGATAGGTCTGTAGCAGGTAGCTGAAGATACTGCTGCATATGTTGTAGGCTGCAGTTGCTGCTTTTTGCCCAGGACTCATACTGGGGAGTATGAACACATTGAAGGACAGCACACTGTATATGTCAGTGAGAGAACAGTGCCAGCTCTGTCATTACAGCAGAGCCATGGTGAGGGTTCTCATAACAGTCCAGGTGAGGCATGTGCTTAAGGTACATATGTCATATAACAGTGCCAGTCAGAGAGTGTTAGGCGACATATAGGTAGCCTAGACATATTTGTTCCATGTGTGTATACCTACATGCCTTTGATGTGCTAAGATGGGTTGCAGTGAATGCAATACCAGCAACCTGTTTTGGTTAAAATTGCAAGACTCAGTCATTATGTGTTGTATTTGCAAGCATGCAACTGAAGTGAAACACTGGATTCAAACCCAGGACTGTGGGTAGCAAAATGTACAGCATGCTAGGGATTGAACAGACTGAGCTACTGAGTCAATACTGCAGTAGGTGTGTTGGCAAGATGTATGGGCATGCATACAGTCTGTTATACATGAGTCGTATTAGCATATGTGTTGGGCTGGGTATGGCATGTGACATTGAACTGTCTGTCATAATTTCTATCCTCACTCTACACTGACTTGTCAGTACTTTAGTTCACAGAAAATGTTTTGTGACAACTATGCCAAAAGTAGGCATCACAACTGTGGACATTTTGCAACAGTTTGTGTACTTGACAGCTACACCTGCTATCCCAGGCCTCACATTCATCCATCTTTATTTATTTGGCTGTGTACTTGTTTGGTGTCTCCATCACAGTCCCAAGTACATTGCCAATGTTCCCATTATATGTACAAGCAGTGTGTCATTGGCAATCAGGATATGTTTATGGAAACACCTGCATTACTTCACAGCTGAGTGGCCAGATGCACTATGCTATAGTTGATAGGGTCCTGGGTTTGAGACTTAGCAGCAGTAATTATTTTGCAGATGTGCCTAACAATGTCAGAAACAAAGAAGGTGATTAAGGCAGTTTTAAGCAGTGTTAAGTGGGTTTGCATAGCATGCCACGCTGCTTAGCTCTGCTTAAACCCACATTAATTTTAAAAAATTAAAAAAGGAGTGATAGGAAAGTGGTGAAATGGGAGCAAGTAGGGGGAAAAACATACTGAAAGGCAGGTAGGAATGTGCAGGACAGGAGTAGGAAAGGACCATAGCTCTCCATTTCTTGTACAGCAACCACAGTGCAGGTTGTAGTGCATTTGGAATTTGGAGTCTCACATCCTAGAGAGAGGGATGAGGGTGATATAACTGTGTGGATTAATCCATGTAATGATTGTGTCTAGTGGACGAAGCAGCGAAATGGCGAGCTATGTATGGGGACATTTTTTTTGGGAAAGACGCTGTCTTTTTTTTTTCAGGAGAGAGTAGAATGTTGGGGAAGGGATATAGGTACATGTGGGGAGTTATGTTGGGTAGGAGAGGTTGCGTTTGCAAACAGACAAGGCAGACAAGACAGCATACAGGGGTGGTGTGTGATACATGATGGGGGAAAACACCTTGGACGGGGAGGGTGTTGTGGAATCAGAGAGCCATGTGCCCCCAGATGGCAGCAGTGAGACTGAGCTCCCCACCCATGGGCAGTCAACACTGCTCCTTCACTGCCCCGAAGGTGGCTGTGCTGGAGACTGGGTGCTGGGGCCACCTTGTCCATCCAGGACAGCCACTCTACTCTCAATCCAGTGCAGGCTTTCCTCGTAGTCATGGTGCACGATCTTGTGTGCCATCCCTGGTAGCTGTTGCTGAGTGACAGCCCCTGAGGTTGTTCCACCCATAGGTGGTGCAGGGCCAGAAGAGGGGGCAGCACCAGGTTGGGTCCCAGATGAGCAGGGACCCGGTGCCACAGCCAGCTGAGGTAGAGTAGACAGATAGCCAGGAACCGGTCTACCCAGTCGAGTTATGGTGTTGAGGTATTTCAAAGTGTCTAGGTTAGTAATGAACAGAACATTTTGCTAGTTATAACAGCATGCCAGAAAGTAGCAAATAACCCAGTAATGTCACATTGCATAGCATATGGAGCACAACAATAAGTGAGATAATAGTCAGTATAGTAACAGCATGCCAGCAACAGTTACGGCATAAGGCTAACAACATAGATCATTCGACAAGGTATGTTAGAATGCAACCATTGTAATACATAACTGTAATAAAACACAAGGCCCAACATAACATTTTGGAACAAAAGATGTTAATAGTAAACCATAACCGATGTATAACAATAATAAAGAATGATGCAGATAAAGAGGGGATACAGTCCATTAATACCAGTATAGGCTATATTGTTTGCAAGAGTACCCGTATGTACTCTACAGGTGTGCCCTTACTTTATGTATATGAGTGCCCTATAGCTTCTGTTGCATGTAAATAAATCTCAATCTATCTGCATGGGACAGTATGGGCCAAACTGTAACACAACTACAGAGAACTATTACATGTCAGGGGGACATATATGACTACCAAGGTGTACTCTGGACTGATGTAGTATGACTGTGCTACTGTGCTATTCACATAGCTCATGCCCATGGTAGATCTGTGACTGAGGGATTAGGCAACAGTCATCACAGTCCATGACAGCATGACACTTGAGAGACATGTATTGTACACAATACAGAGAGTTTACGACTATCATGCCCTCCTTGGCAGGAATAGGGTTATACTATCAGCAGACATTCACAGACACAACAGGCATACAGCCATACCAAGATTATACATTTTATTTATTGTATTAACTTTTATTAATATTGTACTTGTTGACTTTATTTTCTGATGTCTTATCACATTGCTGAGCAATGCTGTTAACACTCTGGTACATCTGAACACAAAATATATTAACCCATTCTAATGGCAACTACAGCCATTTATTTACCTTTAATTCCTGTGGGGAGAACATCTGTTAACAATACATAACTGGTTCTATAAATATTTAGTAGTACTTGTCACTGGATTTGAACCCTG
Source organism: Protopterus annectens (assembly GCF_019279795.1). NCBI lineage: Eukaryota > Metazoa > Chordata > Ceratodontiformes > Protopteridae > Protopterus > Protopterus annectens. The sequence goes on along the minus strand of NC_056746.1, from coordinate 875,991,820 downwards.
GTCAGTGTGTGACAAAATGTACATCACACCTATCATTTATCAAACTGAGCTACTGAGTCACTGCTGCATATTGATTGACTGATATGTGCCTAGAGCTCACCTGGTAACAAAATATGACCTGGTAATAGAGGTAGAGTGCTATACAAGACTGCAGTGACACTTGAGCACACATGTATGAGATCCATGCATGACAGAGGTTGTAGGCAAACTGTAGATTAATACATGGAATGCAGGTGTAAACAGCAAATCCCTAGTGAGTGGGAATATATATGATGTGTACAAGCTATATTGGAGTGCTGGGTTGGCTACCTGACCCATATACAATTGCAGATGGTATATTTGCAGTCTACAGCTATTACAGTTTCATACTTGCCTGCAGCAGTGTATCTAAGAGCATGAATGCATATTGCTGAAATGCAATGGTTAACAGAAGACTCCTGACATGCACAATATACCTCGGGTGTTCCCATTATTTCTTCAGATCTTAGTGCAGAACAAATATCATAATGAGTTATATCTTGTAGTACAGCTTCGTACACACGGCTTTGGTACCTTCCATGTAGGCCTTACACTATGCCTACACGGATTCTATTAAATCCCCAGGAATGTCTCACTGCCCCACCTCTCCCCGCACCCTGTTAATTATGTACACATACTCCGAGATCACACTACAGTGGGGAAAAGAGTAACACCCCCCCCCATCTTTACTGTACCCTGATTCTGTGCAGTCAAGGTCTTTGATGTTGGACCTTCCAGATAATAGCTGTACAGGGCTGCATTGTGGCACTATACGGACATATAGGGCTACATACTAAATGCATTTCCAATTACTTTATTAAGGAAAAATAAACACTTAACCTGGAAAGCTTCTCCTTTTGCCTATATAAAAGAAGGATGTTTTTCCTAGTGCTTCCTTAGGCTAAGAAAAGGAACATGAAGAAATCATTCAGGTATGTGTAAAAAAAATCATCATATTTGTAAATTATGAGTTAATGCGCAGTCCAGTAATATAAATGCATACAATACCTCTCAGCTTCACCTACTCTGACCTCTTCTTCCCACCAGTTAAGAAGGTCAGGGTGGCACCTTTGTAGGTTGCTGTAATGGCATCAGGCACAGACCTGACAAGACTGTGAAAGGCATCCAGTTTATACTGGGTGCCCTCATAATGGTACCCAGTCAGGTTCTCCTAGTAGTCTCTATGCATCAAAAAGAAGAAGATTTTACTTTCCTTGCTGCACCACTGCAGAGCTCTGCAAACTCAAGTGCCTTTGGAAACCATAGCCATTTGCCAGGTCACATTCTAGAGAATTATGGTATCCCTCTTTTGATCATACCAATTTATTTTTCCAGCATGTGATGTGCAACATTGGGCAACTTGCTAGAGCTACCTGTTGAATCTTACCATCATGTAGGACATAAATTGTTGGAGTGGCATAATCTGCAGTGTGATAGCCTAGTATTAACCTTGCTATCTGAGTTGGGGGCTGCAGCTTGAAAGCTTATTGTGTGTTTCCTTGATTGGTCTCTGGATCTTGCTGTTGTAAAACTTTTTTTCTGATTCTGTGACAAGTGTTTGCATGGATTTGTGCTCAATTCCTCAGAACTGCTCTTGGTTTGGATACTTCACCTGGGAGTTGCATATAATCTGCTACATCTAGAGCCATCCACTGCTAAAAGAACAAAAATAAGTATCATTTGGCACTCTGCCGATTATTTTTACTGTATTTCATAGAACTACGTCATCAATTGTTACATTTCTTGCACTTTAGTATAGTTTCAAAGCTACACTTTTTCCACTTCTGCTATATTTCCTAATTACTGTCTGCTAGTTTTACAGGACAGTAGCACCTAGATTGTCTGGTTTCCCTGCACCTGAGCTCTAAAACCAGCATTTTTACATTGAGGGTTTTCTGACTGCACACTTGTGGCAGACGTATGCTGTAGCACACCTATCTGAGTTGGGGGCTGCTGGCTGAAAGCTTATTTTGTGTTTTCCTGATCTGTCTGTAGGCCTTGCTGTTGTAAAAGTTATTTTTCTGATTCTATATAACCCCAGTGTTTGCACTAGGCTGCTCTCAGTGCAGGGGCAGTTAGTAGTGCCCTCTATAGATGCAAACACTATCAAGTTAACATTTTCTTTAGAATAACTATCTATACAACCTTCCCCAGTCCTCTTGTTGCTCTAGGAACATCTGAATTGCCTACATAGCAGCATTACCTTATTGGATAACTGCAGTTCACACTTAGTATAGCACCCATCCTTTGTCTGTGTGCTATCATCCCATTCCATTTATATCTCCCCACTATTCTCCCTGATTAAACCCATAGTACAACAAACTTTAACCATGGATGGGCAATTTCCTGCTATTTCTGTGGCTAGCCTGGTGAACATGGGAACACTGAGGCATGGTAGTAATTATCTCATGTATACTAGCATCCACTTAATCCTGAAACAAACACATTATGTGAGAGCTGTAGTTATACTATAAAAATTGAGATATGCCTCTCACATACTGACAAAACAAATGACAAACAGGTTGTCAGCACATGCACATCAGTTCCCCTCACTAAATAAGGTCTCAACGCATAAACTTACATATGCAGAAGTACTCACAAGTAGCTTACCAAAACTTCAGAGCTCTCCTGTACGCTGCCCTCAGAAAACAAAACTAAGTCAACACCAGCCACTACACATAAAATCACACATCATGATGTCTCCACAAACAAGCCCCTAATGCAAAACACCACACATTCAAACATTTTGGTCATAGGAGACTGTATCATGAGACACACAGATGCTCCCCTCACTAGGTTGGATAAAGAGAGGGTTACAGTCAGTTGCTTGTCAGATGCCAGGATTCACCAGGTAATGCAGGCACCCAGGTCACTCAAACACAAGTTCCAGTATGACTCAGTCATAGTCCATGTGCATGGGAATGACATGAGATGTATTTCCATGGACTGTATGAAGAGAGATATGATGGATGACCCTGAATACGAGTTGCAGGCTGGTATGAGCCTCACATTGAGCAGCATTTTACCCTCACCAAGAATGATACCACAGTACAAACAGAAAATGATTGACTTCAATAATTGGCTTAGCTACTGATGTCATTCCAAGGGGATCCGGTATTTGTCAGCCTAAGATGACATGATCAACAGACCAACATGATCAACAGACCACTCTGCTTTGTCAGAGATAATCTGCACTTGTCATCGGTAGAATACTGGCCAAAATATTAGCCATGCCCATAGTGCCTTTTTTTGTCAGTGCCAAACTAACAGACCTACCCACATAACACATTCTTCTAATACAAAGCTGAAAGTATGACTGGTCAATGCTAGAAATCTTAACAAGAAACTGAACCCCCTGGAAGTATTCTTCACCCTGGAGAATGCTGACCTCTGTACAGTTTTAGAGATGTGGTTCAAGGCTGTGGAAAGCACCCCAGCAGCTTAAGGTTACAATGCCTATCATACATTCAGACCATCATCTTAAAAGAAAAAAATGAAAGGAGGAGGTGTTTCCATTTACATAAAAAACAATTACACATCTAGATTGGTCAAGCAGAGTGATTCGCTTAGCAAGTCCATGTCCAGCTGAGCATAGTCAAAATCTGCTGCCATATCATCACTAGCTACAGGTCCCCAACCATAAACCATGAAAACCACTATGCATACCTGAAGCTACTAGAATCACTTACCATTCAGCCCACAAATTACTTCTGGGCAATTTTAAGTACCCCTCCATAAAGTGGAAAACATGTATAACCACTAACATGTAGGCTCAGAGATTCCTGGATTTTGTCAATGCAAATGCTCTGGAACAGCTGTTCTTTACTTTCTCTAAAGGCTCAGATATCCTTGACATAGTATTGATAAGCACACCGCAGCATTGCACGCACACTTGTACCTATGTCCAATTTAGAGTGTCCAGTCCACCTACTGCATGTCTTTGGAATGTGGGAGGAGACTGAAGCACCCCAAGGAAACCTATGCAAACACAGAGAGGGCTTGCAAACTTCAAACAGAGGGCACCCCAGATGATAACTGAACTGGTAAATCTATTGCTCTGAGGCAACAATGCTATCCGCTGTGCCACTATACCAACATGTCATATGTGGACCTGTTAAAATACCTATCACTCTATTCAGCTTCCTAACGATTATTGAGGGGTGATCTGTGCCTGACCTACAAGGCAGTCTCTGACCCAGCCTTGATGGAAATGTTGCATATTTTCAAAACTAACTGCATGATGGTTACCTGTTCCAAAGGTCTATATCTAATCTCTGACATGTATAGATCATGCTGGAGAGAGAAATATGTGTCACAGATATTGACCCTCCTCTTCTATTCCTGTGAAGCCAATCCCTTCTTTGATCATCTTCAAGCATAATCTGGACAACTGGATAAGAAATTGCAAATTCACTCCTGGGGTAGTGCTCATGTCCCTTGTGGACAGAGGCAGGCTGTACAAATTGTCAAACCCAGCTTCCTGACTCTTGTTAACTTTCCTCTATGGTTAGAAAATTGTGTAAAATCTGTGTAAAACTGGCTAGACTTGTAAGGGCTCTTGAGCCATTGTTGTAGTAATCTCCTTTGAGCCTATGAGCCTATTGACCTACAAACCTATGATGATGTTAAGAGTTTAACGCTGACATAGAAAAAGTATGACTATGTGCACATTGCCTAGCTCTTTAATACCACCAGATGCAAAGGTAAACTACTTTTCTTCACATACCCAAATTGACCATCCCATATGTGCTCACTGAGCCTTGCAGGTACTCATGTGAGTATGCTAATTGGAAAGAGTATCTTAGTTTGGCTTGGCAACCAACTGCAACAAGTAAAAACTAACACTTGGGAACATTCATTAGCTACTGCCTTATTAGCATGAGCACCAGGCTCAAAGCTTTGAACTTACCTGTTATAAACTCCCATAGGTACAATGGGCCTCACTGTGCTATGGAAGATTGCAAGCCAGAAACTTTCCAAGCTTCTTTGAATGTAATTATTTATTTATTTGTTTATTGGGGTAGATGACAGATCCAAAAGGAATCATTTCATGCTCTTCCTGGTATTTTAAAAGAAAACACCAAAAATCATGCAAAATAAAATAAGCAGTATTTCATGACAGAAGAGTCCATAAAACTTTACAATTTTATTTATATATTTATACAGTTTGGTAACAGTGGTACCGGAGAGATCTCAGGGTACCCATTTGGCTCAGACATACAAAAATAACTTTTAACAAGTAGTCAAACAAGAAAAATTACACAGACATGCAGAACTGGCAGTGATATTTACATGGGAGCAGTAAATAGCAATCAATACTTTCCAGAAAATCTAACATTTATTTAGATTAAGACAGTTAGAATTAGGTGTTCTGAGAAGAGAAATATTAAAAGTTATAAAATGAAAGAAATAGAGCACACAGAGGTCAAGTATATGTATATATATAAAATACTGAGAGTAAAATAAAAGGGAGATGGCACCCAGAAGTCAACTATTTACAACCCTTTATAAAATCACTACAGGTTTGAGTTTAACGATATTGTGCAGGACAACAAATATTTAAAATACAGAGAAAGAAGGGTCTGGAGGTTGAAGGGGGTATCAGAAACTGGGTAATGTGGTAATTGGGAAACCATTTGCATTCAGCTGTGGTCTTGAGATGATCTTCAAGCTGTTCATGGAAAGAGAAGTACAGAGGTATTTGAAACTGGATTAAGAGGTTCCCAGAACTTGGGGCATAGGCTGTAGAAGGCATGGTCAGAGCAATGAGGTCTGGTTATGGGACATTTTAGAAGTGGCCCTGAGTGATTAAGACTTCTCAGGCTGTATGTGGGAGCTTGCCAAAATAAGCTGGAGGTGAGGAGAGGGCACAAATCCTCCCTGAAGAGTTTGAAAAGTTTTATCTAATGTAAGTTGTGCTCATACCAAGGGAAAATATGATAATCTAGAAATGGTGTTTGTGATGGTTGAATGGTGACAGAATTTCTTTTGGTGGTAGCTGTAACTAAATGAAGGTCATATTCAAACTGAGATAGAAGGATACTTTTCCTTATGACACTCCTAGTTGATCTGGAGAGAAACAGAGAGATTTTACTGGCCTAAAAGAGAAGTGTATTTAAGTTTTTCTGTGTATGATCTAGATGCAAGTGGAAGTTGTGTGGAGTCAAACCAGATACTTGAAGGAGCTGACTTGTTCAATGGAGTTGTTAAGATGGTCATGGATAATAAGAGTTCATTTACATAGTGCATAAAACAGGTTCAACAGTGGACATATGGTAAAAAAAAATAATCCTTGATTTGGGAAGGCTGATTGACTAAGGTGATGAAGGAAAAGGCAAGCTGTTTTTGGAGAGCAAATATGCACCTCAAAACCTGACATTACCTGCTGCCATCACAAAACTGTTTGCTTATAAGTGCACTGGTATGGTAATGTGAAATGCTTGTCGTAGCCATAACTGGCAGGTGCAGATATGTAGAGTAGTGCAAGGAGTTCCACTATTTAGAGGACCACCTTAACCTGGAAAGGGTGAAGTTCCTAAGCAGTGGGGGTAAATACATTGTACGGCATGTATTATTCTGACATTGTATATTTGTGAACTCTAGGCATTGTTATACTACAAGCATAGAGGTGTTGGGTGTCAAATGGTTCTGTTGTGGGATGTCATGTATAGGTCACTAACCCCTTTTATGAGAAAGGCCATGTACAGGTTACTACCACTCCTGCACTCTATAGACTAGTTTTGCAGTACTAACATTATAGGTAGCATTTTGGGGGGGGGGTGAGAGCTGACATTAGGACTATTTCATGTGCATATCACTGCTTAATAGAGGGAACAGCAGCATATCACTGTGATAGAAAGATGTTATTGCTGTTTTTAGATATGTGCTTTGAGTGTCTGATGGTAGCTTTGAGTGTGTGATGGTATGTATGCACACACACACACACACACACACACATACACACACATACATACACACACACACACACACACACACACACACACATATATATATATATATATATATATATATATATATATATATATATATACACACACTTACACACATGTGTGTCTGAATCACTCTGCCTGTTGTTTGCATTTGTGGGTACCCTCATTTTAATAATGTTGTTCATTGTTATCTCATTATACCACACTTTATGCTTGTACTCAGAGTGGCTCTAAATTTCCCACACCCTGCATACTGCCACTCGTCACTGAGAATAGCTTATCAGAAGTGGAAAATGTGTATAAATCCCAAGATATGTATAACGACTCTGGAACTGTTCACGGAATTCCTGATAGTATCTTGTCAACTATTTTCATGCAACTTTATGTCCATTTTATGTCTTTACTATGAAACAGTTTTCTGAAGTAGACAGTGCTACTTAGTTTACTGAAAGATATGCCTGTATACTGAATTATGCTCATCATATTCTTTTGCTTAAAACAATAGTATGTATCTGTGCTTTACTGTACTGTCTGCAGAGACTCCATTGCTATGCAGACTTTTCAAAATGGTATTGATATTGAATGACACTTTTACAAAATATCGTTAGTCATTAGACTATGTAAAACTTGCTAAATGCTATTTTTCTATAGTATGTAAAATCTATAATACGCATCATTTGAAGTTTTTCTCCCTAGGCCTCCACTAAAAAGAGGACTGTGCCCAGTCAGACTTTCCTGGCCAACAAATGCAGTGAATAAATAAATAAATAAAAACTACCTAATTAAAAAGATAACAGTCATTCTTATTTTCCATTGAAATGTGTATTCCTTTATATTCCATTACACTATAAATCTCCCTTTCTGCCTTCTTACATTATTATCTTATCTATGCATCATTTGGTTTGACATCATACAGATTTCCCATTTTGATTATTGTTACTGTTTCTCTGCATTTGTTTTCCTGTATTTTTATTCCAGTTGCATTATTTTTTTCATTTGAATTTAAGCTGTTGTGTATTATTATTAAAGTAGTCCTGTAATCCTACCAAGTCTCTTTTCATCCTTCATTGCCTTCTTGAGTTTCAGAACAATTACATATTTTACTAAACAAAAAGGAACTTCATATGGACACAGGTAGAAGCAAACCAAATCCAAGTACAAAAAAAAAAACACCAGTAACAACGATAGATGGAAAAAGTATATTTATTTATACAGAATTTATTGCTTTTATCCAACACCTAGAATAGGACTTTGTCACCATAAACTCTGAACAATGCAATTCACACAAGTAAAAACAGGTCACATGACTGAAAGTCACATGGTTTGAATACCTCAAATAGAAAAAAACACATACAAAAATGCAGATCCTTTGTTCACATCCTTAAATGCTCCTGTATATTAAATCCATGACCCAGTGCCATAGCTTGTTTACACACCCAGCATGTAGATTGTCCCGTTTCCCATCTTTCATTCCATTTCACAAATTCATCAGAATCCATTTCTCTAATATACCATAATATCACATTCACTTCTCTTGTATCTTTCCCCACTACAGTGGCACAATAACTATTAGCAAAGAGCACCTTCATCTCTTAATTCCTAAGCCCATCTATTGTCCTTAGTACTGCATCCCAAATTTTGTTGTTTCTAGTAGAGAACCACACTGGCTGGCTGAACTCATCATCACCCAAGACTTGAGTCAGCTCCACTTTCTCTACCTTGGTGCTCATGATCTACCAATCATAGAGGATTTCAGTGACATGTGACCGTAACCCTCTTCCTAAAATTTCACTCCTTTATTTTCCCATCCTGCATTCCTCTCAATTCACAGACATTGAAAACTAGGAACAAAACCTCTGGAAAACTTCAGGCCATCTAATTAGCATAAAATGTGAATATAAAATGACACATAACTTTTCTTGCTTCCAGCAAGAATGTGGGATACTTCTCAGAAATGCACGTTTAAAAAACAGATTAAAAAATATAAGCAAAGAGGTAGCATAAAATCTCTACACTTTAATGAACTCTGGTACAAAATTCTACCATACAAGGTCATTTATTTTTGTTTCTGAAAAAGAGAAAAAGAGAGCTGTAAGATATGTGTCCTCTTTTCTTAAATTATTGGTGCTACTTGTATGTTGGTCATGTAATGTCATTTACAGTGTACTAGACAGCTTCAAAAATCACACTTGATGAGGAGGGAAAATTAAAAAAAAATGTATGAAGGGGTAAATCAGGCCTGACAATAGGAACATTCCTCCAAAAAAGGAAACCACCAACATTCCTCCCTTCTTCTGCTTTAACCATAATACTTATCCCATCATCTGACTCTGCTACATTCCTTGCTCCCTTTGTGAGATTGTATTCCTCCTACTTTTTAACCTCATATATTATGCCCTGTTTTATGCAGCTCATTAATCTACATCTATCCCCTCCATCCTCTGTCATTCTTAAGCAATCTCTGCTCTCAATGGCCATCCATGGTACTGGACATCTGGGCTACAGCCTTTACATTTTTTTAATTTTCTAAAAATATTTGACTTTTTTATTAAGAGATCAGAAATTCCATACATTTAGTGTGCAATAATACAGTCCAGACATCTATTAAAAAGTCATATGACTCAGCTGGGTTATTTTTAAAGTAGCCTAGCATTTATACATACTCCACCATACAGAATAAGGCATTATGTCTTATTCTAGACCTTATAATTTTGGGGGAGTACAAATAACATTCCAATGCGGGCTACTTGACTTCCGAAATGAAGCAGTGAACAATCTTTGCCATCATGGCTCAAACTACCACAGGTGAGTGCTGACTGAGGCTGCCTGAATCAAGATCGATAAATGTGATGTTATTTGTGGATGGGATTGCGAGTGTGGGAGAAAACTTTTTTTATTAAAATCTGCAATCCCCACTGTCATCCAGCCTGCAGTATCCCAAGTGTCCTTTATACTTAATATTGTGTGTGTGTGTGTGTGTGTGTGTGTGTGTGTGTGTGTGTGTGTGTGTGTGTGTGTGTGTGTGTGTGTGTGTAGGGTGAGTTGCATGTATTGCATTGTATGTGCCTGATAGCAACAAGCTGAAATACATTGCTGTGGCCATTATACATTAATACATTTATATGATCACACTCACTAAGATGCAAATAGCCAGTAAAATGACTTTATTACTGTATTTGCTTGGTCCATCTGTGTGTGTATGTGTGTGCATGTGTGCGTGTGTGTGTTTATGCAACATCTGAGGTATACACAGCCTATAAAATGACTGCTATTTGTGGGCACATCTGCATGTGTGTGTATGTAGGAGGCAGGGGGCTGAAGTGGGTTATGTTGTATGTTTCTGATGGCAACAAGTTGAAAGACATTTCTGTGGACATTATGTAGATTTCATTCATTTGATCACAGTCAGTCATCATCTGAGGTATACACAGTAATAAAATGGTTGTGGCTGGGTGGGTTAATAGTCTGTCTGTGGATGAAATTAACTAATTACTGCTATTATGTTGTCATAGGTGAACAATTATGGATCCAGCTTAGTTGGACTGGTGTGTTTTTGAGTAAAACAAGCTGAAATGTATCACTGTGTCTACAATTATTATTATTATTATTATTATTATTATTATTATTATTAGGAGTATTAGGTTTAGTATTAGTATTTGCTATGTTATCACAATTGAACATCTGTGTGTATAGATATATTGAATGAATAATACTGAGACAGTCTGTGGATGAAGACGACTGTCCCAGCTGTTATTTGGTCACAGGTAAGCCATCACTATCGAGCCATCAAATTTGCCCACCCTATTCCAGTTAGACCCATTCATTGAGTTGCTTTCTGCAGTCCCGCCTTCTTGTGTAGCTGCTAGCTGCCACTGTCTGGCATATCCATACCCTCTACTCTGCTACTCTGTTTTTACTATACATGTTTCTGTGAGTCCAGCAATGTCTAGTCTTCTGTCCTGCATCACTTTGCCTTTAGCTCCCCATTTTCTTTTCTAGACTCCTTGCATTGCATGATGCTATCCAGCCCTGATCTTAAATCAGTCCTGTTTCATTCTGTATTTTGTTCATGTCCCTTTTTTCCTTATTTTATGTGCCTTGATATCTACCCTCCCCTTCTGCATCTGTGACATATCCTCTCTTTGACAGTTACGTTTAGCATTAGCATCAATAAAATGTCCCTTTCAAAACCAGCTTTGACTCTAATAGCTCCTTCTGGGCCTAGTCCAAGCCTTTCCTGGCATAGTTCTGATATCTCTCTCAGGTATCTTCCCAGCTTACTGCTAGCTCTAAATGTATGTCTCTTGTGTAGAGGTTATGGAACTTGTTCAGTGAGATATAGGTGAGCTTATTTTTCTAGATATGAACCAGTTCAGATTTATTAATGTTAATATGAACCAGTTCAGATTTATTAATGTTAAGTCATACCTATTAAACGTGATTATCTTCATAGCTGTGCTGAATGCGGAATTAAGTGAAAATGCAATCAATGTTGACCCCATAAAGGCTTTCTATACTATATTATAGGCAGGAATTATGAAAAAACTCAGTAGGTTCATATTCATTAAAATTGTAATCCTCTGACCTGATAACTGTCCTTCCAGTTGAACCCAACTCGTAAAGATGTGAGACCTTCTCTAATAAGTAGTTGAAGTTACCTGTGAAATTATATAAGACTCAGTTCCCCAGGCACTCCCTATGCACTCTTTCTTTTCATATGTAATGATTGATAACAATAGTCTCTATCTCAGTACATTTGATGAAGTTTGAAAAATAGGTAGCAATGTTCTCCTCTCCCCAAATACAATAGCTCTCCAGAAAGTGATGGAATGAGCATATTTTTGTGCAAACACAATGGTTTGGTCTTTAGTGTTTACAAGTGTAGCACAGTAAATTTTGTATAGCAGTCTAAACCTGACATCTGCTATATTGTGGGAAAATTAAGACATATTTTGTTATTAAAGACTGAGTTATTAAATAGGATTCTCACCTTTCATCAACAGGATGCTATTTGGTAGGAAAAACATTTGTTATGATCCTTAAAAGTACTCAAGAAGATTACTAACAGCTCAAGTGAAGTCATAATTCCACTATACACAGTATTTATTTGGCCTGTCATGGTGTTTAATGTCCCCTTCGGCAGTCTCTCTTCTCCAAATACCTGGTTCAGCTGGAAAGAATTCACATGTTTCTCAGTAAGAGTTAAGATGAGTTTGGCAAACTGTATTATTTATAGGGATAACCAAGGCTGTCTTGTTTCTCAGTATTACACCAGATCCTGATGGGTGATTTTAGATCTTCTCTCAGATGTAATAAAATCGTGTAGACATAGTGTAGAGCCTACATGGAAGTTACTGTGTCTGTGTATCCAGTTCCCCCTTGGTAGAGCACCATACATATTAATATAGGAGCATTACCGAGGGAGAGCTGTGTAACATTGTTATGGAATCAGGTCTATATCACCACATCGAATGCTGATAAGCTTGAACATCCTTTGTTTGAACCTAAAAGTCTGAAAACCCTAAACAGCAAACTCACAGAACAGCAATTTTTTCCGAGGGAAAAAAATTGCTGCTCCATGAAAAAAAAAAATCACAACTTTAAAACAAACTGAAGTGGGGGGCTTCGTCCACCACACCCCCCAACATAGGGGGCTGTACCCCCCCCCCCCTACTTAAATATACCAACTCCAAGATCGCACTACAGTGGAGGAAATAGCAAACCCCCAAAGACGGCCCATCAAATTTTTCCCTGGGAAAAAAAAAATCAATGTTCTGTAACTTCGCGGTTTAGGGCTTTTGGACTTTTCAGTTTGAACAAAGGGCATTCCAACTTATCACCATTTGATGTGGTGATATAGACCCTATAGAATCAGTATAGGGAGTGTGTTACTGTGTCCGGAGATGAGTAACACACCTCCTGCACTGTCAAAGTGCAGTAAAACAATGTAAGGATTTGTATTTAAATGTTATTAATTGTTTTATCTTTTTTTTTTTTAATGTTTGTGTGACACACAGCAACAAACACATGCCAGACATCTAAAAATAGAAACTGGATACTTTTAGTTATAAATCCAAATGTCAGGTTTAAGCATAGCTGAGTGGGTTCGAGTGGTGTGGTGCATAGCGGTGCTTAAACCTGGCTCATAGGTATATTTAAAAGTATAGCAGCATTCCCCATATCCATGTAGCCAAGTGGTTAGAGTCACGGCCTCATGTGCAGAAGGTGTGGGGTTTAAATACAGGGAAGGGAACCTAAACAATTATTTTTGAAATATAAATTATGCTAATTATTTTTAAATTACGATGTGCTGCACTCTGCTAAGCTATGCTAAGCAGTGCTAAGCCAAGATAAGTACTGCTAAAACAATTTCTGTTTCAGCACCACTTGGCTGCCCTTAGCTGGTTTGCGCACCTCTAAGCACTGCTGAGCATTGCTAGTTTAAGCACTGCTCAGCTCAGCTAAGCTGGTTTGTGTGGTTCCAAGCGATGTGCTGCATTTTTAAAATAGCCCAATGATGTGCAAGGGGGGAAAACAGGCTTAAGTGCAACAGGTAGGAATATAGCATAACCTGTTGGAGTTTGAACCATGCAGGAACTATGGAAGGTGTTGGAGAGAGTGTGTGCTTCTGGGTGCAGCAGTGGGTCATTCTGGAGACCAGGGTCATGGTTGGACTCCTAGTGAAATACCATGATGTCTGGCTGCTGCAGGACCAGTTCCAAGGATTGGAGTATAAGTCGGAGGCCTGAGACCGGCTGGCACGCAATCTCACCAGTACAACTGGTATCCCCTACACAGGTGAACAGGTCTATCACCATTTTGGTGATCTGAAGTGGCAGAAGAGGGGACATCTGGGAACCTGGGTCCAGGATGCTTGGAAAGGATAATGCCCCCACAAGTTTGTATGTACTGTTAGCATTGTTTTACCTATACCTTATCTGTATGTGTGATAGACATGCATGCATAATGGTGTGGTTCTCTCCCTACAGCTGCAAAGGAGAGAGCGCTCAACCTAGAGGTCCATGCAGGGCACTTGGCCAGCTTGCACTGTAAGTGTGGTGAGTACAGACTAATTTGCAATCTATAACACAAAAAACAGAAAAATAAGAAAACCACTGCCTGTGGTAAAGAAAAATCACTCACTTTAATGTATCCACACTATAAAAATATAAAATAAATTAACATACAAATTTCACGGACTAAGCACTTTCGCCTGATAAAATATTAAGGCATCATCAGAATCAGTGAAAACATCTTTAAGCTCTATTTAAATAGCACCAGATCCTAAAGTCAATCATTACATCATTTCCTGCCATGTCAAATTATGTAATATGAAGAATAAAATATCTAATAAATAAATAGTAAAAATGTTAAAACAGTTAAAAGTTAAAAATAAAATATCTGGAATGCAACTTTAGCCTATTATAAAATGATAAATGAATACAAATCTTTGTTTAAAAGTTTTAATTCAGGGTCACCCCCTCTCATTTCTGCTTTTGTTTTGTCTATCACAAAAAATATAATTTCTTTATACTCATTGCATTCTCTAGTGTGCATGTATAAGGCATTAGTCTCTTTTCTGTTTCTTATATCCCTATTGCACTCCAGAATTCTGTCATGTAACTTCCTGATGGTCTTGCGTATGTAGAACGCAGGGCATGACACACATTTAGCGATGTATACAACTCCTTTTGTTTTGCAGTTGCAGTGTCCAGGACACTGCAGTGTCCTGTTGTGTGTTTCAATAGTCACATAAGGACTATCATTAATAAACCTACAACTAATGCATGCCCCGCATTTGCTCATCCTAGAGATGTATGTCTTTTTAAACCTTTCATTGTCACATTCAAGTATTTCCTTGATATTTCTGCCACTGCTATATATAACTTTAGGTTGTGCACCTAATTTGTTTTTCAATTCAGCATCAAGCACACTGTCCCATATCCTACATAAACTTTTTGCCAAATCTGGAGCTAAATGATTGTACTGCAAGACCATAACATCGTTCTTAGGTATTTCGACATTCACCATCATTACAGTACTCATCCCACCCATTAAAATGGGGCTAAATCTCGTAGAACAATTTTTTTATTACTTATTTCTTAACTGATGTCAGAAGCTTAATGGGATAGCCCCTTTCTTTGAACATTCCAGTCAAAATATACAAAGGTGTGTGTTAATTGTAGGTTTATTAATGATAGTCCTTATGTGACTATTGAAACACAACAGGACACTGCAGTGTCCCGGACACTACAACTGCAAAAAAAAAAGGAGTTGTATATGTCGCTACATGTGTGTCATGCCCTCCTTTCTACATAGGTAAGACCATCAGGATGTTACATGACAGAATTCTGGAGCACAATAGGTATATAAGGAAAAAAATAGACTAATGCTTTATACATGCACACTAGAGAATGCAATGAATTTAAAAAAATTATATTTTTTGTGATAGACAAAACAAAAGCAGGAATGAGAGGGGGTGAACCTGAATTAGAACTTTTAAACAAAGAGTTAGAATGGCAACTTAGATTAAATGCCAAAGAGAAGCCAGGCTTTAATGACAATACATCTCTGTTGTGTGTTCTAAAAAGGAGAGCAAAATGTGTTTGATTTTTTATGTGAAGTTTACACCTGATAGATATGTTTTATATGTTTTATCTGGTTTAAAGTGTTCATGATCAACCTTTTGCAAAGATTTGTTTCATTTATCATTTTATAACAGGCTAAAGTTGCATTCCAGATATTTTATTTTTAACTTTTAACTGTTTTAACATTTTTACTATTTATTTATTAGATATTTTATTCTTCATATTACATAATTTGACATGGCAGGAAATGATGTAATGATTGACTTTAGGATCTGGTGCTATTTAAATAGAGCTTAAAGATGTTTTCACTGACTCTGATGATGCCTTAATATTTTATCAGGTGAAAGCGCTTAGTCCGTGAAATTTGTATGCTAATTTATTTTATATTTTTATAGTGTGGATACATTAAAGTGAGTGCTTTTTTCTTTACCACAGGTAGTGGTTTTCTTATTTTTCCATTTTTTGTGTTTTAAGTTGTCTGTGTGGTGGTTTGGAGCAGCTGTACTTCCTAATTTGCAATCTATAATCAAATACACAAGACAGAGTAATGCAACCACTGTCAGTAGGTGCATGCAGTACATATTTGTGTAATGCAATGAATGTGGATGTAAGGCTGTACTGCAATAACTGTCTACTGCAAAGTATAGTGCAATAAAGATTAAAGCATTAAACCTGATAATGTTAATGAAATAAAGTTTCTACTGCAATAATTGTGGAATTACAGCTGTATTGCAACACCTGCATTATCCCAAATGTTGTTTAATAAAGACTCGGGAATATGACAATAACTCCATTAAGGTCCACCAGTAAAGCTCTGTTCTGCAATATGTGTGTAAGTAGGACTGTTGTTCAGGAAATCAAGTATGACATCTGCTCTGGGATTACAACACAAAGAATACTAGTCATCAACTCAAGGTTAGCTAAGAAAGAGTGTTATGCTAAACTGTAGATTTAGAGCTGTACTACAAGATATATACATTATGAAATTCTCTGCACTAACATCTGAAGCAATAGTATTCTGTATATCAGGATTGTCTTGTGTTAACCATTGCATTTCAGCTTTATGCATTCCTGCTCCATGTTACAGTGCTGCAGGCAAGTATGAAACTTTAAAACCTGTTGACTTCAAATATACTATCTGCAAGTGTATATGGGTCAAGCATCTGTGTTCAACTGTCAATGCAGTCTTGTATAAAACTGTATTACTAGTACAAGGTCATATGTTGTTTCCAGGTGAGCTCTAGGAAAATATCAGGCAGTCAAAATTCATCAGTGACTCAGTAGCTCAGTTTGTTAAATGCTGTGTTTGATGTGCATTTTGTCACACACAGATCAGGGTTCAAATCCAGTGACAAGTACTAATAAATATTACTGGATCAGTTATGTATTTTTAACAGATTTCCTCTGCACAGGAATTACAGGTAAATGGGTCCAGTATCCCTTATTATGGGTTAATAATTTGTGTGTTCAGAAGTAACAGACTGTTAACAGCATTGATCAGGAATGTGATAGCATGTACAATACTAATAAAAAATATTACAATAAATAAAATGTGTAATTGTGGTGTGACTGTGTGCCTGGTGTGTCTGTGTATGTTTGTTAACAGTCTAACCCCATGCCTGCCAAGGATGGCATAATAGTTGTTTACTCTCTGTACTGTACAAGATACATGTCTCTCAAGTGTCACGCTGTCATGGACTGTAATCACTGCTGCCTAATCCCTCTGTCACAGATCTATCATCGACATGATTATGTCAACAGCACAGTCAGACTACATCACTCCACAGCACACAGTCATATAGGTCCAACTGACATGTAATAGTCCTCTGTAGTTGTGTAACTGTAGGTTTTATAGCTTGGCCCGTACTGTCCCATGCAAATAGCATGAGAGGTATGTACATGCAACAGCAGCTATAGGGCACTTTTATGCATAAAGAAAGGGTAGACCTGTAGAGTAATTAACAGCACTGTTGCAAACTATATAGGCTATATGGGTACTAATGGACTGTGCTTCTATCGCCCCTCACTTCTTATCTTCATCATAATTTATTATTGTTATACATCAGTTATGGTTTACTATTAACAAATGTTGTTCTCTAAACATTATGTTGGGCCTTGTGTTTTATTATTGTTATGTGATACAATGGTTGCATACTAACATAACATGTTGAATTACCTATGTTGTTGGCCTTGTGCCGTAACTGTTACTGGCATGCTGTACTATACTGACTGTTATCTCACTTGTTGTGTTCCATATACTATGCAATGTTATGTTACTGGATTATTTGCAATGTTCTGGCATGCTGTTATAACTAACAAAATGTTATGTTCATTATTAACCTATACACACTGAAATACCTCAACACCACAGCTCGAATGCGTAGGCCAGTTCCTGGTGATCTACCTACTCTACCTCAGCCGGCCATGGCACTGGGTCCCTGCATGTCCTGGACCCAAGCCAGTGGTGCCCCCTCCACTGTCCCTGCACCACCTATGACTGGAATTACCCCAGGGTATGGGACCTGTCCCCCCAAGAGTGGAGGCAGAAGGGGGAGTTGTCACCCAGGATCAGCTACTGGTGATGGTGCACAGGATAGTGCATCGTGGTTAAGAGAACTGCCTGCACTGAACTGAGGGCAGACTGGCCAACCTGGAGAGGCAAGGTGGCCCTTGCTCCCAGCTCCAGCACAACCACCTTCAGGGCAGTGAAGGAGCAGTGTTGACTGCCAATGGGTGGGGAGCTCAGTCACACTGCTGCCATCTAGGGACACATGGCTCTCTGATTCCACAACACCTTCCCCATTCAAGGTGTTTACCTCCCACATGCATCACACACCACCCCTGTATGCTGTCTTGTATGTCTTGCCTGTCTGCAAATGCAGCCTCTCCTACCCAGCTTACCTCCCCACATGTACCTATATCCCTTCCCCAACATTCCACTCTCACCTTAAAAAAAACAGGGGACCTATCCCCACAAAAAATATCACCCCGTGCATAGTTCTCCATTTCCTACCCCACATCCACTGAACACAATCAATTATTACATGAATTAATCAATACAGTTATGTTGCTCTCAGCCCTCTCTCTGGGGTATGAGTCTCCAAATTTCAAATTCTGTGAAGCCTGCACAGCTGTTGCTGTAGAAGAAATGGAGATTTATGGTCCTTTCCTACACCTGTCCTGCACATCCCTACCTGCCTTTCAGTATATTTTTCCCCCTGCTTGCCCCCATTTCACCACTTTCCTATCACCCCTTTTTTACTTTTTTATAACTACCATGGATTTAAGTGGAGCAGCTCTCCACGCAAACCTGCTTAAAACTGCCTTAATCATCTTGTGTGTTTTGACAGTGTTAGGCACATATGCACAATAATCACCCCTGCCACGTCTCAAACCAGGGCCCCTGTCAACTACAGCACAGTGCTTTAGCCCACTAGGCTACTCAGCTATGAATTACAACAGCTGTATCCACTAACATACCCTGATTGATACTGACACACTACAAGTACATATAATGTGGAAATTGGCAGTGTACTTGGGACTGTGATGCAGACACTACACCAGTACACAGCCAAATAAATATTAATGGATGTAAGTGAGGCCTGGAATAGCAGGTATAGCTGTCAACTGTACAGACTGTTGCAGAATGTCCACCAGTGTGTCCCCTAGTTTTGGCACAGTTTCACAAAAATATATCTGTCTGCTAAAGTACTGACAAGTCATTAAAGATTGAGGTTAGAAAAGCATAACTGACATTTGAGGTGCCATACCTCATACTCATCAGAAAAAAAAACTTTATTCAACTGCTTTTACAGTATTTGTACTTCCTCCTCCTACTCTATTACTTCATCTTGTTTTTTCTGCTACCTGTTATCTAAAGTGTTCAACTGCATCTTCTCTGCTGCATTTATTACTGTTTGTTTTTAGCCTGTTTAAATTTTAACTGTTATTCTAAGCCTTAGTTTTGATTTAAGCACTTGGGCTTTAGGCCTACCTCATAGCTCTCTGGCCTCTCTCCCTCAGATTTTGACAAATATAGATTAACAATTTCCTACGGTTTCTCCTGCCAGCCTGGTTGATATGGGCATCCTGAGACAGTGTAGCAACTGCTTCATGTGCATGGACAACCATCTACTATTACCACCTAGGAACACAATTTGTGAGAGATGCAATTACATAAAGAAGCTAGAGTCTATGCTCTCTCTCTCTCACAAGCCAGTATATTTGGCACTGAGAATGTTGTCAACACAATCAATACACATGAAACACCACCCACAACTACACAGCACACACCCACATATGTGGAGGTTACCATCAAAAACAAACCCAAACAAAGAAGACCTCAGAGGCAAAAACACATGTGAACTCCACAACCCTCCACATCACATACCATGCATAGTCCACACACCAGTGTCTTTCACCACTAAGGCCTAACCATAAGCCCAGCATATTAGTCATAGGAGACCCCATCATTCATAGGTTCATAGGTTCATAGGTTCATACTAGGCTATCTGCCCAGAGTGTGGGTTATAATTTCGGCACCCATTTTAAATTAATTTATCTTATTTTTGTAATTTTTTTTTTGAGTTTTTTTGTCTTGGTATACTGTGCCTCTGTCACAACAGTGATGAAGAAATGTCCTTGATGTCTGTCAATCTCCCATCATATCTCCTCTTGAGAGAAGTCAATGGGGACTCCTGCCCGATTTGATACTGAGATTTTATTTGAGATTTTAAGGCCTCTGGCTTTGAGGCTGTCCCTCCAGCATATCAACAGGTTGTGATCCTCTCAGTCAAGCAGAGGAGTTCCAGAGTTCTAATGGGATTTGTAGTTTCTGAGGTGCTGCATGTCCACATGGGAGTGGACATTGGTTTGTCCCGCATAATACAGATTGCCTCTGGGCTTGGAGTATTTGACCAGAATGCTGAGCTTGAGAGGAGCTGACACTGAGTGGTGGCATGCGTTTGAGCTTTCTTTTTTCCTCTGTTTGGTGCTTTTTCAGTCCGTCCACTTGCTTTTCTGCTTTGGTGTACTATCTCCATCTTAAGATACCCAGTAACTCAATCATGGGCCTGATTGGGATGAACCAGAATGGATGGTATCCCTGATCTAGATGTGAATCCCTTGATTACTTTCACTCTGTGGCGATTATAAATGTTTTTTGGATGAAAAAGATGAACACACACAAAAAACCAAAAGAAGACCAAATCAAACAGGAAAAAGACAACAAAGAGTAAAGCCAACCGTTTATTCCACTTGCTTCTTCTCTCTTCTCTCTCTAACAAAGCGCCTTCAAGGAGTATCAGTACAAAAAAAAAGTAACTTAAACTTTATATACACCTTAATTAAATTAAATTAATCAATTATATAAAAATTACATAACAACAATGTACCAAACAATTATACATTCAAATCACTCACACTCAGCCAGCAGTATTCAGGAGACCTATATATATTCTCAATAGATAAAAAGATAAAAATTATTCCTTTTTCATAACAATTCATCTCAATTTATCTTCACTAACTCTTGCAAAATTCTTTTGTCAAAAAAGATAACTGATATACTGTTACATTCAGTTATATGATGCTCAATAAAATGTAACTAAAAAAGACTTTCTATTTTTATTTTTTTTCTCTCCAATGCTCCATAATTCTTTTTTTTTTTTATTTTTTTTGTTTTGGCCCATAATATTTTTTCACACATTTAATAATAATGTAGACTTTTTTTTCTGTAGTACAAACAAAATTTCTCCTTGGGACATAATGAATTCCATTAATAACAGGAAAATAATTTTCTATATAGATACAAATTTTGCATTTTCCACATGCCCCTGTACCTATATTTCAAAAATGAGAAATACATCTTTCATATCTTCACCTCATATATTATATATACATACATATAGATATTATTATTGTCATTTCTATTTAACTCAAAACTCATTTCTATTATAATCACTAGGGCATCTATAATATCTGTTATTAAATACCTATTTATAAAAACATCAAACATGTCACATGTCTTTTTAATAAATAATAAATTCTCATATTGCATATTCTAGAAATTCTCAATAATAATTCACCATATGGTATTGCTTTCATAACATGTTTTGGATGACAACTATTTCCCATCAAAAATTGATTGATACTATCAAACTTTCTGTGTATACCTGTCACTATATGTTTTACTGTGAGACAGTTGTCTTTTTTCCTGTTTTTCTAACCACTTTGGCCACGTGGTTTTCAAATGAGAGATTGCTATCAACTTGGGTCCTATTGTGAGATACACAGATGTGCCTCTTACCAGGCTGGATAAGGAGAAAGTCATGGTTAGTTGTTTGTCAGGTGCCAGAATCCACCATATCACACATGCACTCAAGTCTCTCAACAACAGGTACTGTTATGACTGTGTCATATTCCATGTTGATGTGAATGACTTGAGATGTACCCCCCTAGAATACATGAAGAGAGACTATAGTTGCCTGCTTAATATGTGTCCCAGGCAGGTATGTCCCCAGCCTTAATCAGCATTCTACTGTCACCCAGAATGATGCCTCACCCTCACTACAAACAGAAAATGATTGACTTTAACAATTGGCTTAGTTTCTGGTGTCATTCCAGGGGATCCAGTACCTGACAGCCTGGGAAAATATGATCGACAGACCATGATGCTTTGCTAGAGATGGCCTGCATCTGTCTCTCTCGGGCTTCAGGCTTCTGGCAAAGGCCCATGCCTCCCTCATAGTGCCTTTTTAGGAAAAGTCATGAGGTTAATACTACCAACATAAAAATTTCAACAAAAAGTAAATTTAAGGCCATGCTGCTACATGGTAGGAGTCTAAATATGAATCTGCACTCATTGCAAGCATTCTTAACCCTGGAAGATGATGACACTTATGCAGTCACAGAAACCTGGCTCAAAGCTGCGGAAAGCACCCCAGCCATACCTAGTTACTCATCCTATCATACATTCAGACCCCAAACTGTGGGCAGCAAAGCCAAAGTAAGTTGAATTTCAATATATATTAAAGACGCACACATCTCCAGGCTGGGCAAACAATATGACACACAGGAGACACTCCAGGTGCAGTTTACCATTGACAAGACCCCTATTCAAATCATAGCTAGCTACAGGCCCCCAAATTTGACTCAAGATGCCCACTCCACTTATCTGGACCTCTTCAAATCTATCAAGATTCAACCCTTTACCCTGATCCTGGGTGACTTTAATTGCCCAATCATTGACTGGAAAAACTACTCATGCCTCAAACAGATGCACTATGCAGCTTGACTGAAGAAACTCCAGCTGTACTTGGTTGCATACCGCCTACTCAGAGGTGATCTCTGCCTGACATACAAGGCCATGTCCAACCCAGAATTGATGGACATGCTCCACCTAAAGAAAACCTTATACCCTCGAGCCACATACTCTAGGGATCTAAAGCTCACCACAATAATAAATAGGACACACTGGAGGGATAGATTCCTGTCCCAGAGACTTCCCATGCTTTGGAACAAGATTCCAATCTACATTAGGCAGAGATCCTCATTAACACTCTTCAAGAAAAACCTTGACGAGTGGATGGGAAACAGAAAGTTTACCCTGGGGATCACTTCAGTGGCCCTGCTGGACAGAGGCACAGGGAACTAATCTAAGGGGTTGGCAAAAGCCAACACATTATGGCTAGGCTTATAAATGCCTTTGGGCACATAGCCTAGTACCTACCTAAGAACCTATGAACCTATGCCAGAACAGAAATGCCCAGAGAGTCCTCGATTTTGTCAATGCAAATGCTTTGGAACAGCTAGTCGATACTCCCACAAGAGGTGATAATATCTTGGACTTGGTATTAACCAACATGAGTAACCACTGCAGCACAACTACATTACCATCTTCCCTAGTAAGATCCAACCATAAAGTGGTCACTTTTGAAGCCACCATCTCCCCTGACCTCCCTCTAGCTAGGGTCAAACAAAACAAAATTCTCAAAGCTGATTACAAGCTTCTGAGGGATGGTATAAACAGCTTCATAGCCCCCCCCCCCCCGTAGGAACTGACACCAATGTCCAAATCTACACCAAAGTACTATATGAGCATTTATATAGCTATATGGAGTCAGGAATACTTGACAGGACAAAATCATCCTCCGCAAGGAAGATTAAACTTGTCTGGTGGACATCTACAATAAATAAACTAGATAACAAAAGGAAAAAAATTGCTGTCCAGGACCAAGAAGGAACAGGTGCGCAATTGGAAGCAATCTCTCTTTAGCCTGAACAAGCAAATAAGAGCACTAGTGAAATCCTCTAAAGCCAACTTCGAGTCCAAATTGGCCACATCTACTAGAGACAATCATGAGGCCTTCTTCACATATGTCCACAATCTCAAAGGAAGCACCCAGATCTGTTTAGAACTGGTGATCAAGGACACCACATACATAAATGCTGTAGATATAGCCAACCTACTGGCTGAAAGATTCAGCAAGAACGTCTCCCCTCTGTCCCCCCATAAGTAAATCAGGACATCCCCAGTACCTGCCCCCCACCCCTTATCTCTAGGGAACAGGTCACCACTGGTCTATCAAAGGCAAAAAATACAGCCTCCATGGGACCCAATAACATCCCAGGCTGCATCTTACATGAACTCAGGCATGAACTTGCAGCACTATTAGGCACCCTATTCAAACAAAGCCTGAGTACTGGCTTTGTCCCAGCTGAGTGGAGGAGAACCACTGTCATCCCTTTACACAAAGGTGGAGCATCCACCAAACCAGGAAATTATAGACCCATCAGCCTAACTAGCCTGATCTGCAAGGCCATGGAATGGATTATCATGGACCTCATTAACAGGGACATTGGTGACCTCCAAACACTTGACTCCACACAGTTTGGCTTTGTCAAGGTGAGGTCATGTCTGTTAAATCTGGTCGACTTCTTTGAGACAGTCATCAAAGCCATGGATGAGGGGAAGATGGTGCATACCACCTACCTTGACCTGGCCAAAGCCTTTGACACTATTCCCCACTTAGGTATAATAGATAAACTCTCTCAACTAGGCATCAATCCATATATTGCCAGCTGGGTAGTAAACTGGCTCAATGATAGAACCCACCTAATCAAAATAGGGGAAGCAGTAGACCCATAATGAGCGGTGTACCCCAGAGATCAGTCTTGGGGCCTCTGTTATTCAGGATATACTTCTCTGAGGTGCCAACCAAAACCAGTGGGCTATGGCTGACCAAGTTGGCAGATGACTGCAAGCTGGGTACAGTCATCAGTTCCCCAAGTGATGTGAACGTCCTCCAAGAGGGTCTCACCCAAACAAATGACTGGTGCCAGAAACATGGCCTCAAGCTGAATGCCAAAAAATGCCTCATCATCCCCTTTGGAGAGAGTGACATCCCAACATATTATCACATAAATAACAACGTCCTAAGTACACAATCAGTAGTGAGGGATTTGGGCACCCAGGTTGATAGCAGCCTGACTTTTCACCATAACGTTGCTTCTGTTGTACGGAAAGCTTTCTACATGGCCCACCTCATAAGTAAGTGTATCTCATCCAAGGACAAAGAGGTCATACCATCCCTGTATTCTTCCCTTATAAGGCCAGTTATTGAGTACAAAACCCCCTTCAGCATGTACCTCGCTAAGCACATGCAGCAGCTGGAGAGACCACAGAAGTTCCTCACTAGGAGAATCCAAGGCCTTAAATATCTACCCCACACAGATAAGCTAAAAGCCCTGTCCCTCTACTGTTTCATACAGACTCCGCAGAAGTGACCTCTGTCTGGCATACAAAGCAATCTCAGACCTCACCTTGATGGGATTGCTACATATCCACAAGTCAAGCTTCACTCGAGTAACCTGTATGCACAACCTCAACCTGGTCTGTGATATCAATAGGACTTGTTGGTGGGGCAGATTTGTGTCCCAGAGACTCCTCGATCTGTGGAATAGACTCCCTCTTCACATGAAGCAGAGTACCTCATTATCCCTTTTTAAGCACAACTTGGATAACTGGATGGGAAACAGAAAATACACCTCTGGGATTCCACCTGTGTCCCTGATGGACAAGAGCTTTGGGTGTTGATTTGTCTAAATATGGGCTAAACTCTTGGCTAGGCTTATAAGGGCCTCAGGCCCAATAGCCTCGTAACCTCCTATGATCCTATGCTGATGCAACTCCTGTGTCACAGACTGTATGCATGGACATATATCTTGCAAATACACCTGCTGCAGTTGTGACTCAGTAGCTCAGTCTGTTACATGGCATGCATGCAGTACATTTTACCATCCACAGTTCTACATTTGAATCCAGTGTTTTGCACTTCAATTACACTCTTGTCAATGCAGCAAATAAAGACTGAGTCATGCAATTTTAACCAAAACAGGTTGCTGCAACTGAATTAACTGCTACACATGTTGGCAAGTCAAAGGACTATAGGTATGGACACACTGCACATATTCGTATAGCCTACCTATATGTCGCCTACTACTCTTTAATTGGCACTGTTACATAGCAGATAGGCACATGCCTCAACTGGACTGTTATGAGTACCCTCACCCTGGCTCTGCTGTGATGACAGAGCTGACACTGCTCCCTCACTGACACATACAGCCTTCTGTCCTCCAACGTGTTCACACTCCCCACTATGAGTCCTAGGCAAAAAGCAGCAGCTGCAGGCTGCAACATATGCAGCTGTATGTTACACTACCTGCTATAAACCTACCATACCTCACAACCTCCTAGAAGAAGGGATCCACATGACACACATACATACATGGGTGGGGGGGCAAAGGTCAAGTGACAGGGATGTGTCACAGTTTACCCCTACAAACATACAGAGCTGACAGACCACCAGCTGCTGCAGCAGTATGCATATTCTGATGGGTATGATGTCTGACACCCACATGTCTCTTCCCTCTTACTGAACCTCAACCCGCAATGTTGAACACTGAACTGCCACATAATCATAGAGTCAATTGTCAATGGCCAAACATAGCATGCAAAACTCTGGGCATACCTCATAAATCTCAACAGTGGACAGTATTAGTACCTACCCTGTGTGATGCTGTAGACTCCACACCTCACTAATGTCCATCTCACAGACTAAGAAAGGGGCTAAGGCTTACATGAAGGCCTTAAATATTGCACTGTTGTGATATGTCATTGGCTAATAAAAGTGCAATCCAGCTTTTCTGGATGCAATTAGCAAGTCTGAGCCACAGATTGGTGCATAGGTCAATTACCTGTTACTGAGCATTACCTACACAAGGCAAGCAACTGCCTATGGGAAACATGTCTGTAACTTGCCATACCAAGACACACTGCAATCTACCAAGCATTGTTCTTCAGGATTTATTCACAAAAGGATTACGTTACTCTACCAAGTATGCAATACAAGTCCCCTTATAATGGGACACAGATAGGAGGATGCAGTTATGGGGAATAGGGATTACAACATTAGGTCTCTAGGACATCTCCGGGAATGACATGTAGTTGATACTCTGCTATCCAACAGCTACAGGCATGTCTCTCATTTGTGCCTGCTGTGAATTACATCACAGCTATGGCCCTCTCACTCCCTCCTAGAACAGCTGGTTCCTATACAACTTCTACTGAATTATGCGGTAGACATATTGTCAGCAAGTGAGGGTGGCACAGGTGTCATATCACATGATGTACTATCATTCAGCACCTCACAGTCTGTGAGTGTCACACAGGAATAGGTCAGACATTGTAAAGGTGTCCATAACTGCCCCTAAAGTACTCTGGCTAGGTCACAGTTTAGTTGACATTTATATGTCATTGCTTGACACCTATGGCTAACATACCTGGTATCCCCATCATAAGGAAGTCAGGTCATAGCCAGTATTACTGGGGGACACAGGCCAAACCTCAGCAAGAGAGTGTACATATTGGCCATACAAAGTAAGAGTATGAATAGAGTGACATATATTACTGTAGCATAACTGCTTTCTGAGGGTTCTGGCATGTGACAGCCAGATTCACCATATTCTGGGAACAACCATCAATTATTGGCCAACTGTCTGCCAGACATCCACAGGTGTCTGGCAAAAGGACCACATACATCAGGCACATGTTCACATTTGGCAAATATCTGTGTACTGGAGAGGTATGACGCCTACAGGGAAGATAGACTACAGCAGATTTGCATTGCTGTCTGTCATTGTGGCACAGTGATGTTGGTGGACTGTCCCCACATACAAGTCATAACACATACCTATGTGTCTGACAGTGGCCGGCCGTATGAAATTGTAGTGGGACTTTGCCCACAGGGGTCAAACCACAAGAGATGACATTGATGGGTATGGAGACAAACAGCACACTCTGTCACAGCACACAGAGACATAACCGGTATCGCTATTATGTTGGTGATACTGACATACATAGTGTGTGATAGACTGCGGGGTATGGTGTGGGAGGTAGCAGTGGATAGTGCAGGGCAATTTGGATGTGCAGGGTCTGTACATAGTGGATATCAATGTATCTGGTCCTGTGATGTATTCCTCCTCTTGTTGTCGTTACAAAAGAATGTATAGAAGGAGGCACCCACCATTTTCAGAGGCTGAAAATAATATCATCCTGGATGGCCTCAGACTGCATCACAACATTCTGCTGTCCAGGACTTGCCATAATCATGACCAACATGCTGCACTGTGGGCTGACCTCATCACAGCAGTCAACAATGTAGATCTACGGAACAGAACCTATGAGCAGATCTGACACTTGGCCACAGATATGGTCAATGCTGCATGGCAAAGGGCTGCCACTGTGGCCAGGGACCTTACTACCACCGGTGGAAGACCTGCAGTGGAACTATCACTCTCAGCCACAGAGGAATTCCTGGCAAACCTGGGAACAACTACTAGCTCCTAAGCATCCATCATCCCCATACATCTTGGAGGTGGGTGCCACAGCATCCACAGCAGAGGAGTGTCAAGGTAAGCTTCCTGTGTTCATCAGTGTAATACTGCATCAGTCACTGTCACACCCTCTGCATACCAGTACATGGGTATCAGGTGTATCTGCATTGGGGGGGGGGTTAGTTTTAACACACAGTTGTGCACACATACTCAAAATGTCAGCAATGTAGGCAGTGCTACATTAGCTGTTGTACATATTGATATATTGGAAATGCACATATTACACTGTAACAATGCCACATATGTTATTGCTGACAATACACCTCCCTCACATTTCCATAGGTAAGTCAGGTGTGGCCAGAGTCCAAGGTTCTGTACCTGGTAAGTGTACTACTTTTGTTGTATGGATCATATATACCCTACGGATGTTAATAGCTGAAATTTTTCCCTAGGCACAAGTGTTATGCTTAAACAGAGTACAATACTTGCATGTTAAATTTCTGAGGGGGTTAACTGACGTGCTTTGAATGGGTAATCACAGTTGTGTATTTGCAGGAGCAGTAACACATATGCACTTATTTTGAGGAGGTCTATGCAGTCTGCTATACAGAAGGAAATCACTCACAGATGCCTGTTCATGCGCATTATGGAGATGGCACATACCTGTGGCAGTGGCACTAGAACTGGCATAGTATGCTCAAGATGGGTGCACTCTATTTTAGGTGTAGGTGTATCACATTCACTGACATATTGCTTATCACACAGGTGTATAGTACTGTCAACATTAACCAGACATAACTGCAATCCATGTTATAAAGGGCCTGTCTTGTCTGTGTATATGTATGTGTATGCTTGTGTGTTGTGCTTGGGATTGGAAATAAGAGTAGTATGTGTAACGCAGTTGTAGTTCCTCACCTGTATGTGTATGTGTGTGGATTGCCATACATAATACTGCAGGTAGTAATGTACTTATTTTGTCTTTCTCCTCACAGGTGACTGTGAGGGTTGGAGTGTGTCCCCCTCACAACCTGATGTCATTGTCTCATCAGACTCTGATGATGATGGTGGCAATAGTGATGCACAGGTGGGGTTGTTGGGGCTGAATCTGTCCCATGGGTTGACATCCCACTTCCTTCCCATTGTCCATGCACACAGTCAGTATGCCCACACATACCCAGTACCCTGCGGCCAGAGATATCAGACAGAGTGTGGCAGCATCAAACAGGAGAGTGTGGCAACTATGGCATCAGTGAGTGTAGACATTAGCCATATGCAGGGAGCTGGAGTGATCTCACACAGGCAGATTGACAGGAGGGCTCAAAGGAGGGCTGCTGCCCATCCACCACATGTCACAGGTGTCACATCATGGGTCACTTGATGCATGTTTTGGTCCATCATGGAAGCACAGGCACATTCCAAATGCAACACCAGATGGATGCTCAGGATCATGGATGTATCACTGTCATCCATGACTCCCTCCACCACATTGGTGACACCATGCATCATTTCACTGATTTAGTGGATAGACGGTGGGGTGAGACATTGTCAGTCCTTGACCACACATTGTCTGTGCTAGAACATGAGGGGGAGTAGGGTATTGGACATGTGGCCGTAGGTCAGCAGCAACATCTGCTGAGAGTCCATGTGGCCATGCACACTCACGCTTCTGTAGTAGCAATACCTCCAGCACTACAGAAGGGAGGGTGCTGCCCACACCATGATGTGGCAGGCCATGGGCATGTGGTCCTGGTAGGTCCCATGAGAGGCATGGGCCCAGCAGACACTAGTCACCATCAGCAATTAGTACCACATCTAACCCTGGGCATGGTGGTGCCAGTGCCACTCCTGGCAGAGTCAGTTCCCATGTTTGTGGTCGGAGATGCTGAACTGTCCATTCTGCCATGTATGGTCCACATCTTCCAACATACACGCATGTAGGGCTAGCACATGGCTTGACTGTGTATGCACACACACTCAAACATCATTGTCACATGTAGGTCATCAACACATGCACACAGCAGCACTCCATGGCCTAGCTAACCAGCACCCATTCTTAACTCACTCACACAGTGTCAACTCTTTGGCACAACCTAGGCCTTTGGCACCCCCACACCACACTCTGTGCATGTGATGATACCTGTGCCACATCCCTGCCACCCATACCATCAGTGCAGGGACATGCAAATATGTGTCTGATGCACAGGGTGACTACATTAAATGACATTTTCTAGTGCAGTAGTGTTATGCCATGACAGGTGCTGTATGCTGGCATGTGTGTTTGTACCTTTGTTGCATGATGTTAGATTGGCAGTAGTGTTGCAGACTGACAGGTGTCTCTCAGAACTTTGTATGTTTCTGTTCCTGGGGTCTGAGTGGGTACACTGTGGAGACTTGGGGGCAATACAACAGCTCAGGATGGCAAGGCAACAAAGCAGAAATATGACATCAGTAAGGTACAGCTGTATGTGCATGGTTACCTAGGTATTTATGTGTAGAGCAGTGTGTCAGGGACAATGGGGGCAGACAGAGTAATCCTGCATTCTTACCCCATGAAAAGGTATGCTACTCTTGTTACATGTCACCTGGGTGTTCTGTACCTACAAATGTAGGTGGTGGCAGATAGCATTTATGATTAGGTAGATGTGGGCTATTTAGAGCCAGCAGCTACTCACAAGGCCTTAAAATGTATTACCATTGCACACAAATAGGCACACTGCTGCAAGGGAATACATTTACACATGCTCACAGAGTTACCCTTATTGATATTAGAACCTTTACCTATCTAGTAGAATACACTATAGCACTAAGTACTTATCACATTCGCCACAGAGCTTTTCTGTTATGAAAGTGACAGACAGTGCTGTTAAGGTGGATGACATCAGCAGCTGTTGACAGGGAGGCCAATGTTGTGGAGAATGCTAGTCATGGCCATAAAATAATTGGCCATTGTACCAACATAGACTTGATGGGCATGTCTATACTGCTGTATGGGAAATATCTACACACATATATATATATATATATATATATATATATATATATATATACACACACACACACACACACACACACACACACACACACACACACACACACACACACACACACACAGTGGCTGACATGAGATTAGAACCTCTACCTACCTACTATTATACACTACAGCTCACAGTACTAGTTGCACATGCCACCGGTTACATTTGGTGGAAATATAGCTGCTGCCACAGTACTTGTGGGCTATGCAAAATGGCCTTGTGTTACACAGTCTGTGTGGCTTGCAGAATGAACCTACTTTATGCTGTTATTGTGTCTAGTGTCGTAGCAGTGGGGTACCTGTTAATACCCCTGTTGTGTGTGTACTGGTACCACTATCGCCATTTCTGGCAGTTTACAGTTTGCTAGGTGGAGAATTGGCTAGTGACAATATGGACTAAAGAACCAAATGCCTCCTGTGTAAATAAAAACAAATAACCAAATGACTCCAAGGTATTCAGCCAAGAGGTAATATACAATCTATTTACTAAAATGCATTTCATCATGAAAACATGCATAAAAACAGTGATATACGTAAAAACAAGCAACAATCTTTTTATGTATGTTTCCAGGATGAAATTCATTAACTATTATGTTGATTAAAGAATTAAGAAAGTGACTCATTAATTGTTTTACCAGTTAATTGGATAATGGATTTATTGAAGGAGTATAAGAAAGTGTTTTTTTACAATTTTGTTAGTTCTGAAGAAGTCCTGGAGTTGGACGAAACAGGTTAACCTGGATTTTAATGACCTCTTGGCTGAATACCGTGGTGTCATTTGGTTACTAGTGAAAATATGACCTGTATATTTGTGTATATATCTGGGTTCACTACATATGACCGAAAACCCATAATACTGATGCCTGAAATCCCGAGCCCATATACCCGACAGGCGAGAAGCCCAAAACACCATAATACCAAAGCACTAAATATAGACAGCCCAAAATCTTGAAAACAGTGCTCTGACAACTGATACATAGTGTGCCACACACACTATTAATAAAACATAACACACTGCTTCTCCAAATACACCCGAATGTGTAGTCTTGAATTTAAATGCACCTGAACATAAAATGGAAACAGTCCAAGCCCCAAACACCACAGTACGGTACGAACTCTCGTGCAATTGCAAACATAACTTCAATATTCCCCACTGAGCACCATATATGTGTAATATGTCAACATGACACTATAGACAATAATGCACATAGAGTGGTACAACAGTGGCGTATGCATTACATTTTCAGTAAACGAGTTATATGCTTTACAAACTCTATTGATGTGTACTCATCCTGATGATCCAGGATATGTTGAAATTGTTTCTGCCTTTCAATAGCTCTCTGTTTTGGTGAGGGTGGACAATCTGCCACAAGCCTCTCACATAAACCATCAACATGAGTTTGTTCCCTGGCTAAACACGTCATCAATACCAACAAATCTGTTGCCCAGTTACCTAAGAGACACTTCAAATGGTGATACCACGCCTCTACAGAATTCTGAGTTCATAACAGAAACAACTGGTTAAGCTCAGATATGTTCCAAAATTGTATTGGAAACAGTGGTAGAAACCATGTTATACCTGTAGATCTTGTTGCAAATTTCCATGAATGGCCCAGAACATACCAGTCTGAAAAATATTTGAGTAAGTCCTTACCCTCCTCAGGAAATGAGTCCTTTAGTGTATGAAACATTGGGATAACCTCATTTTCCTGCAGAAAAGCCATACCAACTAGTGACTTAATTGCTAACTGAAAGACATGAGAACAGTTGTAAAGAGAGCCCAAGCCAAGTTACTGAACTTTGCGCTAGACGTTCTGGCCAAAATGGAATAGGCACCCTTTAGCTTTTATGCCAGTGAAGTTCAATCTCACGCTTTTGATGGCAGGAACCTCATAATCACACAGGATAAATTGAAGAGACAGCGTAAAGTTCTGCAACGCAAACAGGTACAGCACACAGTGCCATAACATGTTATAAGAACGCAAGAACTTCTTCGACATAAGGCAATAGATTAATGGGACACATTTGCTATATCCAGAGCATTTTACAGTACCGTGTATGCTGCATAATTGGTGGCATACTGCACCTTTACAGAAGTATGTGCCATCCATTAACCAAATGGTGGCAACACTCAAGTCATGCAGATTACTCACAGTACTAAAGACAATCACATGTGTACCAGATGTTGGATCTGCTGCCCGTTTTTCAATAAATTCCTCCAATTGGAACAGAAATCTACTGACATCAAGGTTCTCCAGTGATAGGTCAGGTATATGCGCCTCACTTTGCAGTGTACACATCTAATTTGTTGGAGCATTGCTTTCCTGTTTGGCAGACTAGCTACACAGGTCAGGGATGTTGATGCCATAGCATCGTCCACTAACAGGCATGGGGTATCTCTGGACATTGCAGCTCTTTCCCTAAGATTACCACACACGCTATACTTCTCCACCTCTAATAGGTCACCTACATGGTTGTGTGGCATTAAATTTAACAAATGCTCACCTTCGGACAGTGACTCAATCACTGTCCTGCCTTTACAGGTGCCGCTTCACTTTAGCTTGCAGCACCAATAATGTTTACTGTGCGCTTTCCTCTCCAGAAGATAGACATATCCGTCAATGTTTAGCACTTCTTTACATTTTTGTGATCTCAGTCTGGGATATACTTCACCTATGACTCCTGGTGCATCGTATTGCTCGTCAGACATATTGGCTACGTCAGCCGTCGTACGAGGATCCACAGGTAATGTTCATCTTTTATACTGAGAACTTTACAGTCTCTTAAGGCAATGTGGAACTACTCAGCAGTATTTAGGCATTTAATGCTTCGGTATTATGATGTTTTGGGCTTCTCGTCTGTCGGGTATATAGGCTCGGGATTACAGGTGTCGGTATTATGGGTTTTCGGTCATATGTAATGAACCCATATATATATATATATATATATATATATATATATATATATATATATATATATGTATATATGTTACCTCTATATCTATCTATATATACAAATATATATATATATATATATATATATATAGGTTCATAGGTAGGTACTAGGCTATTGGCCCTAGGGCCTATATAAGCCTAGCCAAAAGGTACCCTGGCTTTCGCCACCCAAGAAAATTATTTTCCTGTGCCACTGTCGAGGAGAGCCACAGAAGGTATCCCCGGGGTGAATTTCTTATCTCCCATCCAATCATCAAGATTTTTCTTGAAGAGTGCTAGTGAGGAGTTTTGTTTGATATAGATAGGTAGTTTGTTCCAGAGTATGGGAAGTCTCTGGGACAAGAATCTATCCCTCTGGCATGTTCTGTTTATTGTGGTGACAAAGTTTAGGTCCCTAAAGCTTGTAGCTCATAGGGATTGGGATTTCTTTAAGTGGAGAATGTCTAAAAGCTCTGGGCTTGACATAGCTTTGTGTGTTAGGCAGAGATTGCCTCTGAGTAGGCAATATGCAATGGAGTAAAGCTGCAGTTTTTTGAGACGGTCTGCATAGGGCATCTGTTTGAGGCCTGTAATCATCTTTATGAGGTATTTCTGTGGCCTTTCCAGTTGTAGATGCCTTGTGAGGTACATGCCAAAAGGGGCATTGTACTCTATAATGGGTCTAATGAGTGATGAGTAGAGGGGAACAATGACTTCTTTTTTCCTGGATGAGAAACCTTTTGTGATGAGGTGTGCCATGTAGAAGGATTTCCTGACTACTGTGGCGATGTGATTATCAAAGGAGAGACTACTGTCCACCTGTGTCCCAAGGTCTCGTATCACAATTTCTTTGTTAAGTAGACTACCGCCTATGTGGTAGTTCATGGGTACAGAGTTTTTACCAAAAGGGATGCACTTTTTGGCATTGAGCTTGAGGCCATGGCTTTGACACCAGGTATCTGTCTCAGTGAGGCCCTTTTGTAGGATGTCCACATCTTTTGGAGTTTTGATTATGGCTCCTAGTTTGCAGTCATCTGTGAACTTCATTAGCCAAAAACCTTCTGTGTTAGCCTGTACTTCAGAGAAGTAGATACCAAACAGGAGAGGACCCAGGACTGAACCCTGTGGTACTCCACTTGTCACTGGTCTGA
Organism: Protopterus annectens; assembly: GCF_019279795.1. Taxonomy (NCBI): domain Eukaryota; kingdom Metazoa; phylum Chordata; order Ceratodontiformes; family Protopteridae; genus Protopterus; species Protopterus annectens. Next base: position 875,956,258 of record NC_056746.1, on the reverse strand, counting down.
AGTTGTATTTGGAGCCTGCTACTTTCACAGTGTGGGTTCTGTCAGTGAGCCAGTTGGCAACCCATCTTGTGACATAGGGATTTATACCTAGTTTAGTGAGTTTATCTATAATTCCAGAGTGGGGGATGGTGTCAAAAGCCTTGGTGAGATCTAGATAGACTGTGTGAACCACCTTACCCTCATCTATGGCTTTGGTGATGGCTTCAAAGAAGTCTATCATGTTTAGGAGACATAATCTGCCTTTTACAAACCTGAACTGGTTGGGGTCCTGCGTTTGGAGATTACCAATGTCATTCTTTATAAGTTCCATGATGATACGTTCCATAGACTTGCAGACCAGGCTCGTTAGGCTAATGGGGTGGTAGTTTCCAGGGCCTGTGGTGGCTCCCCCTTTGTGGAGTTGGATAATCGTCACTGTGCGCCATTCAGTGGGCACATAGCCTGAGGTGAGGCTATGACTGAACATGGTACTTATGTGGGGTGCCAGTTCGTTCTGTAGTTCATGTAGAACACAGCCTGGGATGTTGTCAGGTCCCATGTTTGCTGTGTTCTTGGCTTTGGATAGTGTGTTTTTTACCTGTACAGCCACGATTACAGGAACTTTGCATTCTTCTGGTATAGAGATGGGCCCTTTAGGGGATGACAGGGGGGTAAAGTTAGCACTGAACCTATCTGCCAGTATGTTGGCAATATCAGTAGGCTCTGTATATTTAGTGCCATTCTGCTGTAACTCAGAGCAGATCTGAGTGTTGCCACTGAGATTCTTGACATAGCTATAGAATGCTTTGTGGTTGTTTTTAGAGTCAGTGGCAATTTTGTTTTCATAACTAGCTTTGGAGGATTTTATGAGGGATCTCAGCTTCTTTCTGAGGTTGACCAGGGAGTTCCTCCAGTCATGGAATTTTACTCTTTTTTGCAACAGTTTCTTTATTCTGTTGTAGAGTTTGTTTATGGCAGGGGACCACCAGATTGGCTTCCTTTTTTGGAGGATAGCATCTTGGTTCTGTTAGGGATTGCACGATCCATGCACTCATGTAAGTGCTTATAAAGTGCATTTGTGTAGGATTCAGCAGTCATACCTCTATTGTCCGTCAGCATGGGTGTCGTGAAGTTTGCCACTTCTGTCTTAAGAAGCGTGAAGTTGGCTTTGGAGAAATTTTTTACTGTGGTTTCCCTAATGGGGGGTGGGGGAGGAATGTGGATGTCTAGGCTGATTAGCTTGTGGTCGATCTGACCACCAAGGAATTGACTTCTTGTATGGAGCACTGGTTGCCCATGTTGGTAATAACCAGGTCTAGGATATTTCTGCCCCTAGTGGGGGTGTGGATAAGTTGATCCAAGGCATTGGACTTTATGAATTCCAGAAAACATTGAGCACAAGAGTTGGTACATGAGTAGTTAGGTTGTACCCTAATATTTTCTAGTGTATCAAAAAATGAGAAGTGGGAATCCTGGGGCATGGTGGAGGATCTCTAGCAAGCTACAATTTGAATTGCAGTCTTGCCCAGAGTTAGTTTCACTTGGATAATCTTGGCTGCATTATGCTGAGCAACTAGCCTGGAGGTGTGGATATCCTTAATGAATATGGACACGCCACCGCCTTTAGTGTTTCGGTCCAGGTTAGGTGGCCGAAAGATGTGGCATGAATTATAGCCTGGTAATGCAGGGGTACTCTCTGGAGCCTTGAACCAGGTCTCTGTCACTACACAGATGTCGATGTTCTCCATTTTAAGGGGTGCCTCAAGTGATGACATTTTGAGGTTTAGACTTCTAGCATTGAGTAGCAATACCCTCAGAGTCTTCTTGCCTGTACCTGTTATGGTGGTGAATTTGTCATTTGAACCTTGCCTAAAAAAGGTGCTATAGGGGTGGCTAGAGCCTTAGCCAGTATCCGGAATCCCAGGGGAGACCGGTGCAGGCCATCTCTGGCAAAACATCGTGGTTTGTCGATCATGTCATCCCAGGCAGACAGATACTGGATCCCCTTAGAATGACACCAGAAGCTTAGCCAATTGCTGAAGTCAATAATTTTGTCCTTGTACTGTGGTATCATTCTGGGTGATGGCAGGATGCTACTAAGGGCTAGGGTCATACCTTCCTGGGCTACAAGATTGGACAGCTCCTCCATGTCCCTTTTCATGTAGTCCAGCGAGGTACATCTCAAGTCATTCACACCAACATGGACAATGACAGAGTCATATTTGTACTTGTTGTGGAGTGACCTGAGTGCATGCGTTATGTGGCAGATCCTGGCACCCAAAAGGCAGCTGACAGTAACTTTCTCCTTGTTTAGCCTGGTGAGTGGAACATCCGTGTGCCTGACTATAGAGTCACCTATGACTAGAGTGTTGGGTATGTTGTTATGTAGTTGAGTGGCACACTGAGTTTGTGGGCTATGTGTCATTTGGGTTATGTTGGGGGGGGGTGGAGGTTGCTTGTGTTTCTGCTTCGGAGGTCCCTGTTGCTTGGGCAGGTTTTTACTGAGAGCATCCACGAATGTAGGTGTGTGTTTTGTGTTTCTATGTGTGTGTTTTGGTAATGTAGGTTTTGAAGGACTATGTGCTGAGTGTGGTATGGTGCAAGTGTTTACCTTCTCCTCTTGACTGTCTAGTCCAGTCTTAGGTGAAGAGAGCTTTGCTTCCAATTTGGCTATATAAGTGCATCTCTCACAGGTTGTAGTGTTGGGTGGTAGCTGGAGAGGGTTGTCTGTGCATATGAGGCAATTAATGCATTGCCCCAAGATGCCCAGATTCATCAGGTAGACAGGAGAAAACACCGGGAGCTGACCCTTAGACATGCCTGGATAGGTGCTTATTTGTTAAGTACTAGAAACTGTTTTCCTCTAGACAGTGAGGAAAGTTGAGTGCTGTAGTAATTTGCAGCTTATTTAGTGCTTACAATAAGTTCTGAACAAGTGCTGAGCTCAAAGAAACAGACTTGAGTGCTGAAACAAAAAAATATGGCTAGTTCTAAGAAACAAAATTAAGCTAGAACGCTTCCCTCCAACACAGAAAGGCTTGGGGGCTTAGAAGCCCACAAATAGTCCTGGACACAACAAATCTGTATCCAGACTGGACTACCCACAGGAAAGGCAGGAAACAAGCTTAGAATTTTTTTTTTTTTTTTTAAGTGGAAAGAGAGAAAGGAGGAGCAGAAACTAAGCTGATTGGCCTTCTCAAATGTTCTCCCTGTATTAGGTAGAATGAGGTAATGACACTAGACTGGGAGGAGGGTCCCAGATCAAATTTACAGTAGGGGTGGGGAACTGCAAAGCCACCAACTATAAGAACAACATACCAATAGGAAGGGAGGGTGGGAAACAAACTGCAGAAATGTTTCTCACAGCAGAAAAGCAGCAGTGATCCTTTAAAATTATATATTTGTGTGTGTGTGTGTGTGTGTGTGTGTGTGTGTGTGTGTGTGTGTGTGTGTGTGTGTGTGTGTGTGTGTGTGTGTGTGTGTGTGTGTGTGTGTGTGTGTGTGTGTGTGTGTGTGTGCACATACTGATAGATAATGGTAATCATGTCTGAGGGGAATAGGGAGAGACAGATACTTATACATAGATGTCTGTATGCACAGAGATATTTTCACATCTCAATTCTTTAGGCAGATGAGGCAACAGACATGGGCTGAAATTAGCTAAGTATAGCAGCATACTCATTGTGACTGTCAGTACTTACAAGGTGACTCCAGGCCAAATCTACCTGTACTCTAGTCCGAGATTTTGTGTGCTACAGCCAATTGACTGTACCTGATTCAACAGTCCAGTACCTCCCTGATATTATGTGCTGAACGTAATATATGACTCATAACTAGTGACTGTACAGACTATAATAGACTGTGGAGGGCTTTGCATCATATGTATGGTACGTTTTGCATAGCATTGTTATTTTCTGGCAGATCAGTGAAACATCATTCTTGATTGACGTTAGGAACTGATAACAGACATTTGATTTACTGACTCCATACACACCAGGGAACACATGCTACTTCATGACGTGTTATTCTCTGCACTTTCTATATTTGTGTGGCCACTAGTTAATCCTTCTCCATATCTTTGGGCCTTTGTCCCACTCCTGTTCATGGCTTTGTCCATATTTCCTGCTCTAAGTTGTTGTAGGTATGCTGTGACTGCAGTACATGATGTAACCAGGGTTACAGTCTTCACACCTCTGACTGTACATGTTTTGCAGGATGTCCAGCGTTCCACCCCATATGTCTACTCTGCTCCACAGACTGTTGCATTTTTCTGGTAATATACTACTAAATGGTTCCCACTGAATTTTTGTCTGCACTGACAGTTATATGTTGACCTTTACATCCTGCTGCTACTCTGACTTGTTACAACCTGCTGTTATACTAGCCACCTACTAGGTTACTCAGAGCATGTATAATGTTGTAGGTCTGGCCCTCTGTCCCTCCGTCCCTCCATTGTTTCTGGCTTTTCCCAGTTTTCTTTCAGTAACAGATTGTGGCATATTAACAGTCTGTGGGACTCCTGCCATAGGATTGCCTCACATGCAAAACTGTAGGTGTAGCCGGCTTCAAACCATGAACACCATCAACCATGCTAATGTACTTAGCCCACTGAGCCACACCAGCCACCAAGAAGTGAAGCTTACTTCCTGACACTATCAACAGCAAACAGACATATACACTTTGACTCCTCCATATTGTGGAAAATAGGACATATTGCCAGTTTGTTTGGGAGAGCCTTGGGATTGTGTGGTCTGCCGATATATCTATGCAAACATACTGCTACTGTAGTTGTATGTGAACACTGATGTGTTGGGGGTAGAGGACTGTAGCATTGAGAGTCATGCATCTGTCCAATGTCCCTGCTGTTTGACAATACCCTTACATACTGCAGTGGATTTTGCTGCCTTGTGACCTACTGCATATTATGGGGAAGTCACTATTGGACAGAGTACCTGCTGTCCCACACAGCTGTTTGTTCTCTGCAAGTAGCCCAGTTGCCCACTCTATTCCCTTGCATAAATGCAGCAGGTCCATAAATATCCTGCCATAATCTAGTACCCCGTACATTTGTTGCAGCAGTTAAGATACCTGTGTTTCATAGGTTCATAGGTTCATAGGTTAGTACTAGGTTAGCTGCCCTTGCGAGCCATTGTAAGCCTAGCCAGCAATTGAGACTCAAACCCTGTACTTTGTGTTTGTAAGGCAAACACTTTAACCATTAGGCCATCCTCCCAACCCCCCCAGGGCTGACACTCTCTGATGCATGCAGTACACAGCCAATACATAGTAAGGTACAGGTTGTGTGGTGTGGCTGGCATCCTTTTACTATGTTTGTGAATCGGAGTAAGGAGTTAGTCCCTAGGACCCTAGGTTGTCAGTGCATGTGCTATGCTTTGCCTCATTGCCAAGGCCAGGGCATACTGGGTACACAGACGTCTGCCTACAGGGACAGCCTCAGGGGGTTCCTCCCCCAAGTCCTCCTGTGAAGGTGGCTGTGGGGACCTTGGCACTGGTGGGGGGCTGTGTGTCCCTTCCCTGTGATGATCCTGATGCAGCTGTTTCTGCAGGATCATACTGTGTAGCATGGCACATACTGTGAACATCTGTGGGCATGTGGCTGGAGAGTACTGCAGGGTTGCATCAGATGTATCAAGGTACTGGAACAGTGACTTGAGCAGCCCAAACACATGCTCTATGATGTTTCTAGCCTCTGTGTGTGCCTTGTTATGGTGTTCTTCGGTAGGTGTGTGTGCATTTATGATGGGTGTCATCATCCACAGTTCCAGTGCATAGCCAGCATCCCCCAGTAGATGGCTGTTTGAGATGTCCCCCCGGCATACATCTGGTACTGCTGTGATGCCTGCCAGATATGGGAGTCGTGATACCTGCCATGGCTGCCAGCACACACATTCATGATGATGCCCTGGGCATTGCACATGACCTGGCAGTTGATGGAGTGATACCCCTTGTGGTTGATGTAGAGTCGACCCTCCTCACCCAGCTGCGCTTTAATATGTACATGAGTACAGTCTATGGCACCCAGTACCTCAGGGTAGTGTGCTACACAGTAGAAGAGATGCATAGTGCTGGCCCTCTCCTCAGGGGTGTGGGGTAAATAAATGTGCTCACTGGCATGTGTTTGCATGGCAGCCAGGAACTGAGGGAGTACCCTGGATGCAGATGCCTGTTAGACCCCCATCATGTCCCCAGTTGGTCTTTGAAATGTACCTGTAGATAGTACTCTAAGGGCTACCATACCTTTGTTTCCACTGGGATGGGTTCCCCTCTGTTGACTCTGGGTCTGAGTTGAGGACTGCAGAGCTCAGTGAGTTCTTGTAGTATGTTCCTGTCCAACCTGTAGCCCTCTACAATCTCCAGCTCTTGTAGCTCCAGGAAGGTTACCCTGGAGCTAAACACTATTCTCCTTCTCATTCTAGGTCTATTCTCAGTGGCAGCATCAGCAATGACATCAGTTTCTAACACAGAGATGTAGCAGAGCAGCAGCAGCCCCTAGTATTCTCAATTAAAATTCCCAAGTTTGTACTCCAATGGTGCAGAATATGGGGGAAAAATCAGATTGTAGGTTGTATGCATACCTTATAGTGCTCTGCTGCAGATGCAGCCTATGTGATTGGCTAACTATGATGCATTTAACCTGCCAGGTACATTATTGAGGGTTTGAATGGGCCAGTGTGTGTGGAAGGGTCCCTATTAATTTGACAAAACTTTAGCTTGTCGAACTACAAAAGATCGACAGCTAAAGATCGAAAGGTCCAAACCGCGAACAATCAGCTAAGTGAATTTTTTCCCATGGAAAGAATTCACATCACCATTACACAAAAAAAACTTTCAACCTGAATTAAATAGGGGGCGTCACCCCCCCACACCCTCCTATGTGGGGGGCTGTGCCCCCCACAACCCCCTAATTAAATATACTAACTCCAAGATCACTCCACATTGGGGAAATGGCAAATTCCCATTAACGGCCAAGTGAATTGTTTCCCTGAGACAAAATGTGCTTAGCTGGCTATTCGCGGTTTGACTCTTTTGATCTTTAGCTGTCGATCTTTTATGGTTCGACAAGCTAAAGCTTCATCAAATTAATAGGGACCCTGTGTGGAACAGAGGTTATCAGTATTTTCTACATAATTGGCTTTCCCAGGCAATTTCCTTTTTTTTTTTTTTTTTTTTAAACTGCCTTCTCTGCTAAGCACTGTGGAGTTGCGCACAAACCTGCACCATAGGTATAAACACTGCTCAGTCAGTCTGGACACACCCCCATGTAGATGCACACTTAGCATAGCTCAAACCAGCTAAAATATGCACCCCGCAGCTAAACAAACCTTACCAGCACTGGACACTGGACACACCTTGCTGCTTAGCTGAGAGGCTTGCCATGCAAACATGCACTGCAGCACTCCAATCAGCTTAAACATATAGTGACACACCCCCTTTTGATGCCAGCTAGCTTCTGTGGGCACCAACATGGTTCTGGTGCTACACTGATTTTATCTGCGGACACAGCAGACCATTTTTGCTATTCAGTAACTCCAGCTCATTTGCATACAGATCCATGCACACAACCTGGATCCGTCACTATTCCAGGGCCTGCCTTCTTAACAACCACTGAAATCTACCATTGTACATACTGCATGCAGGGCCCTATAATGCATTATCCTCACATATTTCTTATTTTTAGTTTTTATAGCTTTTAATATTTTTTTTTGCATAACTGCACAAACGTGATATGGGTTTAAAAATGATTTATTACATTATTTTGCGTGAGTTTTTGGACACACAAGACATATTTTTGCACATAATTATGGCCATTATGCACTTCCTGACCTTCTAAATGAGCTTTTACACCCCCGTTACATTTTTATTTTTGTGTACGCAGATATTTTCCATGTACACTTTGGACACCAATGCAGGGTCTGCAAGACTGCCTATCGGCTTACTGTATCACTCCAGCACCCTCATTTGCATGCATTTCACCTGCTTATGAGGTGATTTGCATACCACAGACATTTCTGTGTCCACAGGCTTGTGCATGCCCCTCTGCTCTGTTTACTGGATCACACGGGGCCTTACTTCTGTGTTAGTTCCGTGCCACTATGCCTACACAGAAGATCCATCCCTGTAGGTAGGCTTTAAGACCAAGAAAAAGACTTTCCTTTTTGGAGTCTTTGTGAAGCATACTTATGGAAGGAACAGTATACATATGCAAGTAATCAACAATAAAATCTTGATTAACACATTACAGCTGAGTGACACTTCCAAGTGCTTCTGTAGTTATATTCTACTGATGCTAAATGTCAAATGTTGATTTTTCATATTTGCATTAATAATAACAAAACCGTGCCTCATACAAAGTATTAAAGGATTTCATCTTAAAAGCTTACACAATGGTATTATTTGACCTCTTGTCTAGTGCAGGTAAAGAAATATTAATCATTGTTCATATATTTATTCATATTTTTCTAAATTTCTCAAAACCAAGTAACACAGACAGAGATGCTTAGCTTCATATGAAAGCACTCATCTGGATAAAGAAAAGGCTGCAAACAGTATGCATGTAACTTGAGGGGTTGCTGAGATGTTGTGAAAATTGTTGGCAAAATATTACAAACTTAATAGTTACTATATTTACTGTGATTTGGAAAATCCAGTGCTAAAGAGTTTGCCATTTAGCTTTCTTTAGTAACCCCTTTGGTTCCAGAGATACATACATTTGCTTGATATGTGAGGACACAATTTGATTCTATGAGAAAGCTTAGGCTCCACCTATTAGAAGCTACAGCAAAAACCTCCATTACAGGGAATGAGTTAACTATACTAGTGAGCATGATATATTTGCATTATACAATAAAGGCTCATTAGTATTCAAAAATGAGTGTGTTGATTGGACAGCCCAGCCAGCATCTATATTGTAAATTGAGCATATGCCAAATAAAAGTCTGGCCACTGAAGTCCCATTTAGCAGCCATACTTTCTATTGGCATATGCTGAAAGACAGAGCAAGATATAATAAAATCAGGTGCATTCTGCAAAACTAGACAAACAGAAACCTACCTGAGTTTCCTTACATGTTTCTGCTGTCCCTCATAAATCTCTATTTGTTTAAACTGGTAGAAAAAAAGGAAAGAAAAACAGCACAATAGAGATTCTGTTCCCCCGTCATTTCTCCTGCACTAATGTACTGTGCAAGGTTAGGAACAAGTCCCATATGCATGAACAGTACATCAGTATAGGGATGACAACATCAAAGAAAACTGAAGCATTGTTATACAAAGACTTTAAGTTAAGCAATTTCTTTCTTAAATAATGTAATTGCATAATAGTAATAATCTACTCCTGTTTGTGGGTATATCAGGATTTACCCATAGTTGGATTCAATTAATCACTTACTAAGGGATCACTATGGGTCTGTTTTGTTTTGTTGAATCTCATTTCACTGAATTTCATTTCACCCCGACCACTTTGCTGAAAACTCAAATTACTGAAAACTCATTTCACTGAATCTCATTTCACTGAACTGCAGTTAGCAAATATGGCACTGTGTAGAGTACTGTAAGGCAAGTAAAAGGTATATGCCCTTTTTCCCACTGTACTGCGATCCTGGAGTTAGAATATATAGTTAGGGGGGTGCGGGGGGCACAACCCCCACATTGGGGTTGTGGTGGGCATAGCCTCCCACTTAGTTTGAATACATATTGTCATCTGGAAAGAGTTAGTCTTTGGTGTTGCAACTATGCATGTCTATTGTTTAAAATGGTTTACTATCATTTAATTGAAGTGGACTCGGTCAAATCCACTTCACACGAAACCTGAACCTTGAACGTCGGCGATGTCGAACTCCGATATTGCCGAAGTACAAATCTCACCCCTATCTTGACCCATGTTAAAGCTCATCCCTAGGTTGCATTTGAGATGTAGTTCGGCAATTCTGGAGTTTGGCAATGTGAGTTTTTATGGATGTCAGTTGATGATATGACCATTCGACCAAGTCCGTTTCAATTAAATGATACTAAACTGTTTAAAGTGTATTGTTTTGAATTTTTGGTAAAATACAATATAAAACAAACAAGGTAGGGGGCCATCATTATCTACAGTAACTTTGATGTCTAGAAAATCAATCTCATTAACAAGAGTGTTTTTCTAAGAATTTCAGAAAAGTGCTACTTCCATTCAAATATTCTATATATTCTAGAAGGCATGGTTCATCCCCATTCCATAACAAAAAAAAGATCATCGACAAAGCGATGATAGAATCTCAATGATCGTACAGCCAGTTATGTTTAAACAGAGCCTCATTCTCCCATTCACCCCAAATGTAATTTAGATAATTTAAGTTTGGTATTTTTTTTTTTAATAAAGGATCTGACTACTTCCTTAGGAGGTAATAAAAATTAATTCTGATTGATTTTATTAAAATATTCTCTAAATTCCATTAAAATATCTCCTACTTCTGTAATGTTTTTCTTTTTATTGGGTGAGTAAATCTCTTTAATATGATTAAATTTACTAAGTCTCTTAGTCTTGACAACCAGATTACTCAGTGACTTAGAGTTAATAGAAAAATTTATGAATTTATACCTCTCTAAATTAATCACAATTTTATGATTTAAGATTCCTGGGTATTTAGTATTTAAAGTATCAATTTCTTCTATTTTATTACCTTTACCATTTTGATTGTACAGTTTCAACTTATCAAATTTCTCTTGAAGCTCATTCAATTCTCTGTCCCATTGGTTTCTCTTATTGACATACCAAGTAGTTATTCTCTGGTATAGAAAATCTTTTAATGCATCCCATACATACATATACATCTGATATTTCACTAGAACTGTTAGACTTAAAGTCTGAATTTCTGATGCAATAAAGTCCTTAAAATCTTTTAATGTGGTTATTTAAGTTGTAATTTTTTTAATCTGAACACAATAGTTTGTACTAATTAGTAATTCAAAAGAAATGGCATTATGGTCCAAAAGAGGACATGAAATGACTTTAACCTTACCCAAACTGTTAGGATAATGTTTCCTGCAGATACTTGAACTATCTGATTTAAATGGTGTTTAACAGTGTAAATCTCTATCCCCGGAATCAAATATATATTAATTAGAGTGTATAATTTCCTATTAAATTCCAAAGTGACAGAGCAAAACTTACCTTTATCATCTTTATGTGGATCAATAACATTAGTAAAAAGTAAAGAGTTATTCCATGGTATAGTTACACCACTTTTCTTTTAGAAATGATGAGCACTAGATAAAACTGAATAACTTCTAGTATTAAGTTTATCTATATCTTCAGCAAAAATGTGTGTTTCTTGTTAAAAAAAACAGTATGGGAGTAAATAATTTCAAGTATTTATGTAAGCTTCCCCTCTTGCAACTATTATTCAAACCATTAATATTAATAGATATACTTTAAAAAGATTTCTGATGTGAAACATTTCATCTACTTAATGTCTAAAATTTGGTGAAGTAAATTAAATTGTTGGATGGAAGATTTTACACCAAAATATAAAGCAAGAGGTAGTTTATAATGTCAAGTCAATAGACACACACACAGACACGCATGCACACATACAAACATGCATACTCACAATCAAAAAAACTTACAAATATATACAAACACAGAGGTTCTCTCAAGAGCACACATACACACACACACACACACACACACACACACACACACACACACACACACACACACACACACACACAGCAGGTTTTATACAGTGATACATTGTTTCTCCTTGATGGATTTCCACCACAGTAAAGTAGACAACATTTTTGTTGTTGAAGTCCATGTACTGTATCTGACTGCAATTTGTACAACTGCTTGTGCACTCACTTCTGCTAGGATTGCTGTTTTACTATTATAATAGTGGTTTCAAAAAGACAAAAACTAAGTGGAAAAGTGCACTTCACTTTTACCTGTTCTCTGATTGCACTTTTCTGCTCTTTTTCTGTTTTTCTGGAGCTTCTGTTAGCGAGTAGAAAAATAAAAGGTGGCTTGTAGACAAATCATTACAGTGTACAGATTTTATGCTACAAGTAGGTGATCTTGGTTTTTACTAGGTTTCTGCTATACATTCAATTATCCATTTGAATGTCAACTACCCAATGGAGATTTATTGTTATACAAGCTAATTTCTAAGAAAAATAAGAGAAGGGATATAGTCTGCATACTCTGAATACAGATACAGAACACAGCAGTGTCATCTGTCTGAAGGCAGTAGTCATCCAGGGTATAACCTCCCCTTCCCCAAACAATCACTTCTCAGCAAAAAAGACCATCAGAGTTTTGAAGCAGTGAGGTGGATTTGCATTCCAAGTTCTCCGTGAAGACACAACTGAGCTCTGCAGCTCTGTTTAAAGTAAGCAGAGCCTCTTACTTTTGTACCTTATATTGTGTGTTATCTGCGAAGACTGATAGTTATTGCATAAGGGAATTCTTTGATAGTGCAGCCTAAAGATTTCCTTAAAACCATCTGTGGTCAGCTCCCCTGCTTTGTACACCTACTAGGTGGGCTGCAGATGAAGATCAACTACTGCTGCTGTTGCAAACCCAAGAAAGGGCCAAAGGGTAGAAGAACTTCCCCCTTATTTGAGTAAGAATTTAGGAATCCTAGACTCAGCTGTGAAGCACAGTTGGTCCATCTTCTTTCTGTATTGTTCTCTATGCTGTGCTTTTCATATCCACTCCTATACTACATCCTTTCCTAATTTTGGTAGAAAACCCCAGTTATACCCAAAACTACATATTCCAAAAGATGTACTCAAATTCAGTCCCATTGGCTTTATACTTCTACTAAAAGGCAATGTTGAGCCCAATCCAGGACCACTTAGCAATAATGCCTCAGCTCAAAACATAAACAGCATCATATTACCTGCTCCCTCTTTACATGGGTTACATCAAGGATCAGCTCTGAGCCCTTTCTTATTTGCAATGGTGATGGACAGGATGACAGACGAGATCAGACAGGAGTCCCCGTGGACTACAATGTTTGCATATGACATTGTGATCTGTAGTGAGAGTAGGGAACAGGTGGAGGAGACCCTGGAGAGATGGAGATATGCTCTAGAGAGAAGAGGAATGAAGGTCAGCAGGACTAAGACAGAATATATGTGTGTGAATAAGAGGGAGGATAGAGGAATGGTGAGGATGCACGGAGTAGAGGTGGTGAAGGTGGATGAGTTTTAATACTTGGGATCAATAGTTTAGAGTAACAGTGAGTGTGGAAGAGAGGTGAAGAAGAGAGTGCAGGCAGGATGGAGTGGGTGCAGAAGAGTGTCAGGAATGATTTGTGACAGACGAGTACCAGTAAGAGTGAAAGGGAAGGTCTGCAAGAGGGTAGTGAGACCACCTATGTTATACGGGTTGGAGACAGTGGCATTGACAAAAAGGCAGGAGTTTGAGCTGGATGTGGCAGAGTTAAAGATGTTAAGATTTGCACTGGGTGTGACGAGGGTGGACAGGATTAGGAATAAGTATATTAGAGGGTCAGCCCAGGTTTGAAGGTTTGGAGACAAAGCCAGAGAAGCAAGATTATGTTGGTTTGGACATGTGCTCAGGAGGGATGCTGAGTATATTGGGAAAAGATGCTAAGGATGAAGCTCCCAGGTAACAGGAAAAGAGGAAGGCCTAAGATAAGGTTTATGGATGTGGTGAGAGAGGACATGCAGGTGGTTGGTGTGACAGAGCAAGATGCAGAGGACAGGAAGAAATGGAAACAGATGATCCGCTGTGGTGACCCCTAACGGGAACAGCCGAAAGAAGTTGATGATGATTACCTGCTCCCTCTTTAACTTCTACAGTATTAAGAACAAAATTGACCAAATCAATGCCTTTACCATACAACACAATTTTGACATTATAGCTATTACAGAAACATGACTAAAACATGACACCACTAGTTTTCACCACCCCATACCAAACTATTTATACGTACAAGGTTAAAGACCAGGCAAAAAGCCTGGGTGAGGAGCATTCTCTTAAAAGACACCCTTAATCCCACAAGCATTGCACAAGCTAACAGCAACTCAGAATCAGATCCTGACTGGATCATTTTAAAATTTCCAACAAACAACCAGAAACCCTTTGTTATAGCCAGTGCATACCTACCTCCACCAGCCTTGCTACCAAAATTCAATATCCTCATCCAGCAAATGTATGCTAAAGCTCCTAAAAACTGCAACCTAATCATTCTTGGAGACTTCAACCTTAATTACTTTGGACCAAATGCCATTAATATGTCAGAATACTTGGCCAGCTTAAGTCTTACCCAAATCAACTCTGAAGCCACTAGACCAAATTTTCAATCCAAAAGGCATACCTTACTAGATCCTGTAATAACTAATAATCTTACAATGATATCTAACCTCACTATACCCTCCTTCAGTGATCACTGTAATACAACTTTCTCAGTACATAATCTAGCATTAAACTAGAAACCTAGACTTATCACCTTCAGACCCAAGGCCATTCAGAATATGAATAATCTTAACCCCCCCTTGCCACCCCTGATTGGTCTCACGTACTTGCCATAAAAGACCGCAGTGAAGCAGCTAACAACTTACCAACACTCTACTGTACTTGCAACACAAATTCTGTCCCTTAGTACAAAGGCTACTTCAATCCCATAAGCATGACTGAGTATCTAATGAACTCAAATATCTCCTCAACTTACATGATGAAGCATGGCACACTTGGAGATGCAAACCCTACATAGATTCCCGAGCCAAATATACCTCACTAAGCAACCTAGCCAAGGAATCCATGTACAAACATGAAAACAACCACTACAAAACTAACAAATCTCACTTTTAGCCAAGCCTAAAAGATTATGGAGAGAAATCAACCTGTAGACTAGTCGAAAAACACAACATAACTCGACTCCCTGAACCCCATAACACCACCGCATACAAACTGTTATGCACTGACTTCCTCAATGTAGTTCAACAACCTGCCACACATCAACAACACAAACTTAGCACAACCACATCTACCCTCTTCTCCATTTTACATTCCACTATTCTACTTCAGAAAGATTAGAACCAAAGAGTCTGAAATGCAATTGTGCCAAATACAAATTGATACTCTGTCAGGCTCAGATAACCTAACCCCTCGGTTCATTCATCTTTGTACTGACTTCATCTCTCACCCTCTCACTCACATAAACAACCTCTGCTTAACTAATAAGATTATGCTTCAGATATGGAAAACAGTAGCCACTCCTACTCTAAAATTACCCACACCAACTACTGCTTCACAATTCTGTCCTATCTCATTACTTCCCACTTTCGGTAAAATACTAGAAAAAATATCTATAGCCAAATTACTGCTTATTTACATCAATACCATCTTCTCTCTGGGAAGCAATATGGATTCTGATCTGGATGTAGCACCATAACATCTCTCCACTCCCTCACAGATGATATCCTATCCAATATGGACAAAGGCAACCTGACAGGAGCTGTCTTTAATGACCCCACAAAACCCTTTGATCTAACTGACCATAACTTACTGTTTGACAAATTAGCTGAAATGGGCATTGGTTTCTAGACCTCCTCACCAATGGATCCTTCAAGGTGAAAATAGGCACCACCACCTCTGAATCAGGTCCTCTTATGAAAGTAGTCCCCCCAGGGTTCCACTTTAGCCCCTCTGCTGCTTTCCATTATTTATCAACAAACTCTCATCTGATCATACTCAGATGCCGCTAATTCTTTATGCAGATGACATGGTCATCTACAGGTCAAATAAATCCCACTCTGTTATACACCATCTCTCCAATATGACCTCCAAACCTTCAACCAGTAGTTAATAGGAATTTATACGCAATCCCTCAAAAACAAAAGCAGTGTTAATAGGAACCAACCTAGAAGTAACCAAACACCCAGCTTCTTTAACATTAAAAATGTTATCAATACCACTCAAATACCTTGGCATTTGGCTAGACCAGTCTCTTAGCTTTCAATAACACATTCTAAGCACATGCAAAAAGGTTCACACAACTATTGGTCTGGGCAAACAAGCTATCACCTCTTGTGTCATGGGCAAAAGAATAGTCTTCTCACCTAAGATATGGACTATCCATTATAGCTGCAGCCTCAAAGAAAATTGCTAACACCTTACAAACCATCTGCAAAAAAATCTGCTGATTCATTACTAACTCCTCCCAAAATTAACAACAGTACCTAACTCTTGCCAAAATTAAATGGCTCCCAGTACATTTGAGAACCAACCTCCTACTAGGATCAGTATTTCACAAAGCCCTTTTTTCCTAAGATATTGTCTCCTCTCAGTCATAAACTTTTGAACAAGCCCCCCACATATAATGTCAGGGGTATCTCTCAATCTGAACCCATCCTACTAACTCCAAAAAGTAAACTTCATTGCATCAGCACCTTAGTACCTAAACTATGGGACTCCATGCCTCTCTAAATCTGAGATGTACAAAAGTACTTGGACTTCAGACAGCAGCTCAAGGAACACATCCTCACCCAAGCAAAGTGCAGCTGCACTCACACAGGTCATGTTACATGAACCCTGCATTTGTCTCACACACCCCATTTATCCCTATTTCATCCTTCCTTATCTCATCTTGTCTTTACCTTTACGTACTGCTACTCATTAATCCTACTTCCCACTTCTCTTTGCATCTCTATCTCATACTTCTTCTACTTTCTACTACTCATTTTCCCCCTGCATGCATTTGTAATGTCTTCTCCCCATGGTATCATTTAATTGCAACTATTCTCTCTTGCCTGTTTTAATGCCTCTTCTAATGTCTTCATACCTCTCTGTATAATGATATGCTGCCATCCCTGTAGAATAAGCCATAACAGTCATTATGGCTGCATCTTATTCATAAAGCTCTGCTAAGCATAATTCTGTTTTTCCATTTATGTTTTGACTTTGACATTAACTGCTTCTTGAACTAAATGTTATAGTATGTTCTTGGACTTGTAAATATTTATATGTGTATATATATATATATATATATATATATATATATACAAATATTTCAAGCATGGACATTAATGCCCTTCTAGCTTGCCAATATACCAAAACACTTTTTTCCATAATAAATGTCCAGACTGTTCTTAAAAATATCTAAACTTCTACTTGCTTTAATGTAATGTGATAGTCTGTTCCATGCATCAGCTACTCTGTCAAAGAACCAATTAGTACACTTCTCATTCCTATAGAATCTTCTACATAGGTTGTCTAATGATTATCTAGTACTTTTTGTTAACCTCAAACATTCCCAGAGGTAGTTGTCCCTAAATGCCCTATATACCTGAATAAGATCTCCTCTTAGATATCTGTAAGAGACACTGTACAAGTTCAGATATTTTAGTCTTTCATGTTGTTGTTGTTGTGTCTTTTGGCTTATCCCTGTTAGGGGTCACCACAGCAGAACTCCGGTCCGCTAATGTTTGGTAGTGGATTTTTACATGCCGAGTTACCAGCCTTGATGCACAACCTTCAACGAAGGCACGCTCATTCACGCATGCCTCCACACAGAAGATGCTCTAGCTGAGAATCGAATGGGACAACGTCTTGCTGTGAGGCGACAATGCTACCGCAGCATAATAACTTAAATTTTCATATCCATGGATACCCTTGGTATATTTCCGTTGTACTCTTTCCAGTTTACTCATGCTTGTTTTTTTATAGGGTTTCCATATTGTTATTCCATACTCAAGTTTGGGTCTAATATAACTAACAAACAATGACTTCATTATTTTTGATTTCTTAGACTTTATAAATATTGTTATACAACCTATAGTTCTATAACTATCATTAACCAATTGGTTGATATGATTAGAAAAACTCATAGCTGAATCTACCCGTATACCCAAGTCTTTAAATGAGTCTACAGTTTCAATCACTGTGTGCTGTATTAAATATTCACCGTTCAATTTATGCCTACCAAATCTCATATGCTTAGTTTTTGATGTATTTATCATATTATTCTCCTGTGCCCAAATGGTCAATTTAGTCAAGTTATTTTGCAGACATGCCTTATCTGTAACACATGTAATCAGTTTACCCAACTTCAGATCATTTGCATATAGACTGTAGAACACCTCAGATGAAAAGGTTAGATCTGAAAGATACAATCTAAACAAGTAAGGGCCTAGGACAGAGCCCTGTGGGACACCCTGACTGTAACCAAGGATTTTGCCTGTCCAGTTGCTGTATGATACTTGCCATGTCCTGTTTGTAAGCCATTCACCTGTCCATCTTATCAGAGTACATCAGTACCTAGTTGTACTAATTTATTGATCAGTGTTATGTGTATGACCCTGTCAAATGCTGAAGTTAAATCTATATAAATTACATCACAGCACAATTTTCCATTCACAGCTTTTATTATATTGTTATAGAACATTATGCTACAGGTGGTAATAGATCTGTTTTTAACATATTCATGTTGATATATGGTTTCAAGTTCCAACCTATCCAGTTCTGACAATAACTTATCCAATATTAACTTCTCCATTATTTTTCCACAAAATGAAAGTAGACTTAAGGGTCTATATGACTCTGGGTTTGTCCTGCTCTCCTTTCCCTTAAAAACAGGTTTAATAAGCACATGCCCCAATCTTGAGGAATCTCGCCATATTTATATGACCTAGTGAATAATAGATATAATGGTACTGTAAATTCTTGCTGAAGTGTTCTCAGGTTATTGTTACTAATTCCGTCTCCTCCCTGTGCTTTGTTTGGATCCAGTTTGCACAGTTCTTTTTCAATATAATCTAATTTGATTCCAGTATCTTGGGTTACCTGGCTGCCACTAGGGTAACTTACTACCCCTTTTGTGGAGCCAAACTGTTTTGCATAAGATTTTGTAAATATGTGTATAATCTGTTGTATCTGAGAATATATTTTAGAATCTGCACACAGTTTATCAATTTGTGCATCTTTACTCCTTCCACATCTTATGTATCTATAAAAAGGTTTCCAATTATGCTTAATATCTTTATATACATTTTCTTTAAATGTTTCTTGATTTTGTCTCACACTATGCTTAATCTGTTTGTCCAGCTTGTTTATGTCAGTTTTCAAAGTTGTAGTGCAACCTCTCTTCCATTTCTTATACATTTTTTGTCTCTCACCTTAATCAGATATCTTATTCTTATGGAAATATATCTCTCTGAAGTTGTATGCCTAGATCCTGATGTTAAACATTTTTTTGATTTTTTCACTCAAACAATTTCTCTTTCAAAACTTTCCACATTCCATTTGCAGTTTTACCACTGAACACCTCACTTCAGTTAGTTTTACATAGTGACTGTTTTGCTTCCATATTATCTGTAATTAACCTTCTGTTCATTGGCTTAGATTTCAGTTTGGCAGAATTATCTAGCAACAAAATAACCTTTATAATCCCATGATCACTGCATATCAATGGTGGTAAAACTTGACTTGAAGTTGCAATAATTTTTTTTGGAACACAAACAATGTCTAGTATGTTCGGTCCCCTGGTAGGTTTTTTTACAATCTGAAGCAATTGCTGTTCCTGAATATACACTTTGAATAATTTCCATACTAACATTGTAGAATCAATATTATTCCAGTCTGTTTCTGGTACATTTAAGTCCCCAGCTAATATCATTCTTCCCTCCTGTGTTTCATGCAAGAAATATATGAATTCCTCTAGGTCATCTGCACTTGACTTTGGTGGTTTGTACACTCCAATAATTGTTATATGTTCCAGGGTTGTCTTTATTGTCACAGTTACACTGTCTATATACTGTTGGTGTTATCACTGGACATGTAATAATTACAGGACTCATAGTTATCATTAATCCCTATCGTAACACCTCCACCTGATTTTTTTATTAGAATGTCTGTTATAGTAAAAACATTTATACCCTAACAGAACTAGTTTCCAATCATTGTTATTTAACCATGTTTCACAAACAGTAACAACATCAGTCTTGTAGGAACATAGTAAATTTTCTAATAAAAAAAAAAAAAACGTTATTAATGCTCCTAGCATTAAAAACCATCAGAGAGGCATCACATGTTGCTATATGTGTGCTGCTAAATTTTTGACATGGCAAAAATCCTGCCTGGTGTTTGTCAAATATTGCAAAATATCTGCTGCTGCAAAAATTCTCTTCCCTGATCTAGACAAATGCATACCATCTTGTCTGAACACATGTGCCCAAAACAAGATTTGGATGCTCTATACATTTCCATTTTTTAAAACAGGACATTTTTTCCATGTAGGGATTACCCAAAAAATCTTTTCATTCACAGTGACTTGACTATCCTTTCTATAGGTGATTTGTGAAAAATACATCCTAACAGCAGTAGAAGCAATACTATCTAAGAGTGCTGTCAGTTCCCTATTAACAGTCAGAGAATCCATGCAGGTGACATAATTTGTACCAACATGAATAAAAACAGATCCATACTTCCTTATAGTAAGGAGTTCCAAGGCTTGTCTCACATCTTCCATTTTCGCTCCTGGCAAGCATAACACTATTTGATGTTCATTATCATTCTTGCAAATATACATATCAGTTCCTCTAATAATTGAATCTCCAATTACAAGAATATACTTGCTGGCCAGCTCTGAAGAATCTTCATCTACTAATACAGTAATATCTGCTCTATTAATTCTTACGAAAGATAGATCTTCATCACTATTAGTCTTATTAATCCCACTGTTTTCATTGTGTATTAAATTCTCACCCAGCTGGTGTTGTAAATCCACAGCTTGAGTCATGTAGTCAACATCTGTCTTTCTCCTCTTTTTTGTTACAGTAATGTTCTTCAATCCTTCCACGTCCACTTTTGATTTCTTCCTTTTCACCTGGCCCTTGCCTCTTTTTTCTACCTTCACCATTGGAAATATAATGCCATTTTCTGTAGACTGAAGGTTTTCTTCTAGAAAAATATAATTTCCTGTAACCTGTGTGTTACATAACAAAGTTGCTATGTATTCTCTTTCCTTTACATATTTCCTTTATTGTTTTATATATATATATATATATATATATATATATATATATATATATATATATATATATATATAAAGTATTTATTTATTTATTTATTTTTAATCATACCCTTGCATTTATAAATAGGTTTTTCATTTCTTATGTGATTCTATTCACCTGGACTGTGCCTGCAAATGGTCCATTGAGATTTATGCACTACTCAGGTAAACAAATATAAATAATATAGTGCCTTTTTTAGGCAAGGCTCAAAAGACAAACCCACCTCCATAGGTATCACAAGGGATAAGAAACTAAGAGTAATGCTACTCAATGCCAGAAGTCTAAACCTCAAGATGCACGCACTCGAAACTCTCCTTAGCATGGAGAAAATCGATATCTGTGCAGAAACAGAAACCTAGTTCAAGGCTCCCAAGAGCACCCCGGCACTATCAGGTTATACTTCATACCATGTTTTTCGGCCCCAAAACTTGGACCGAACCACAAAAGGAGGGGGAGTATCAATATTCGTCAAAGATACCCACACCTCCAGGTTGGTGGCACAGCACGAAGCATCAGAGACTATTCATGTGCAACTAACAGTGGGTAAAACTGCCTTCCAGTTTATAGCCTGCTACAGACCCAGGAACCCCACTCGGCCTTCCTGAGAACACTGGAAAATATGAAGGTCTCTCCAAACACCATTATATTGGGTGACTTCAACTACCCAAACATAGACTGGGAGCATTACTCTAGCTCCAACACCCTAGCCCAAAGGTTTCTAGAATTTATAAACTCAAATGCTATGGAACAGCTTGTTGCCACTCCCACAAGAGGGGAAAACATACTGGACCTGATCATCACCAACATGGGGACTCTATGCTCCAGACCAGAAGTGTATCCCTCACTGGTAAGATCAGACCATAAACTAATCTCACTAGATATTCACATCCCGACCCCAGCCCCTGCCCAGAAAACCACAGTGAAAAACTTCTCTAAAGCAAATTTCACACTCCTCAAAACTGAGGTGGAATCCTTCAAAGCCACCAGGCCTGAGGAAAATACGGCCCAGACTGCAGAATCCTTTATAAACGCATTCTATGAACACCTTCAGGAATGCATGGATCATGCAATCCCAAACAAAACCAAGACCCAATCCTCCAAGGGCAGGCATCCTGCCTGGTGGAACCCAGCCATAAACAAATTATACAATAGAAGGAGGAAGCTACTACATGATAGAGCAAAATCCCAAAAAGGGAAGGCATCTCTGATCAGTATTAGCAAAAAACTACAGGCACTCATAAAATCGTCTAAGGCCAGCTTTGAGAGAAAACTTGCACAGGACACTAAGGATAATCACAAGGCTTTCTTTAGTTATGTTAGAAACCTGGGTGGGAATTCCCAGATATGCTCAGAATTAGTCCAAAATGACAAAAAATACACCGAACCCACAGACATTGCCAACATCCTAGCTGACAGGTTCAGCGCAAACTTTTCCCCCCTTCCCCACCAAAAGAGCAAATATCTATCCCAGCAGAGTGCTGCCCCCCCTGACATCTCAGATGCTCAGGTAAGAGCCGCCCTCTCCAAAGCAAAAAATACAGCATCAATGGAACCAGACGGTGTCCCAGGCTGCGTCCTACATGAACTCCAAGAAGAGCTAAACCCAAACATAAAACTACTGTTCAATCTCAGCCTTACTACAGGATATGTACCCAAAGAGTGGCATACAGCAACAGTGGTCCCTCTCCACAAAGGTGGTGCCTCAACGAATCCTGGAAACTATCGCCCCATAAGCCTGACTAGCTTGGTCTGCAAAGCTATGGAAATGATCATCATGGACCTCATAAATAAAGATATTGGGGACCTACAGACACTGGATCCTACCCAGTTCGGCTTTGTTAAGGGCAGGTCCTGCCTCTTAAACCTGGTCGATTTCTTTGAAACAGTCACCAAGGCCATTGACGAGGGGAAGGTGGTCCACACAGCCTACCTGGACCTCGCAAAAGCCTTCAATACAATACCCCACTCGGGTATTATAGATAAGCTCACCAGCTTAAATATAAACCCCTATGTCACTAGATGAGCTGCAAACTGGCTCAAGGACAGAACCCACATGGTTAGAATTGCTGGAGCCATGTCAGACTCTAAACCAGTTAGAAGTGGCGTCCCACAAGGCTCAGTCCTGGGACCTCTCTTGTTCGGTATATATTACTCGGAGGTACAGAGCAACACGGAAGGACTGTGGCTGACCAAGTTCGCAGATGACTGCAAACTGGGTGCCATAATCAACTCTCCAGCCGACACAAGCATCCTACAAAAGGGCCTCATAGAAACAGACAACTGGTACCAGAGCCATGGCCTCAAGCTAAACGCCAAAAAGTGTATAGTCATCCCCTTCGGCAAAAACAAAGTGCCTACAAATTACCACATAGATGGTAATCCATTAAGTATGGAAGAAGTAATTAGGGACCTGAGGGCCCAGGTTGCAATCTCTCATTCGACAACCATGTGGCCAAAGTGGTTAGAAAATCATTTTATATAGCCCACCTAATCATGAAGGGATTCACATCTAGATCAGGGGAGGTCATTGTGCCTCTTTACTCATCCCTCATCAGGCCCATAATTGAGTACAATGCCCCTTTTGGGATGTACCTTACCAGACACCTGCAGCAACTGGAAAGACCCCAAAAGTACCTCACCAAGAGGATCAAAGGGCTCAAACAGATGCCATATGCTGTCCGGTTAAAGATCTGTGCCTGACGTATAAAGCCATGTCCAACCCAGAATTAATGGACATGCCGTACCTCAGAAAATCCAAATCCCATCGAGCTACTTGCTCGAGAGACTTGAACCTCAGCACTGAAATAAATAGGACACGCTGGAGGGACAGATTCATAACCCAGAGGCTCCCTTCACTCTGGAATAAAATTCCAGTCCAGGTTAGGCAGAGTCCCTCATTGACTCCCTTCAAGAGGAATCTTGATGAGTGGATGGGAGATCATAGATTTACTCCGGGTATCACTTCTGTGTCACTGTTAGACAGATGCACAGTATACTAACCTCGAAAAAGGGCATAGCAAAATTCATTTTAAAATGGGTGGCGAAAGCCAAACACACTCTGGCTAGGCTTATAAATGCCCTAGGGCAGGTAGCCTAGTATGAACCTATGAACCTATGAACCTATAAATAAATAAATACAAGTTCATGCCATTACTTTATAGATAAAACTGTGAATTTATCAGTGATATATATGGTACTCTGCTTGGTAAATGCAAGTAAAATGCAAATATAGAAACAATGCCCAATAGCAGTGAGGTAGTGTTATGCAGTACATATCTGAGTAACAGATAACCATTATAGATATGGTATAGGTGGTTGCTAGAAGAGGTATGATGCACTGAAACCAAGGCAAAAGAACGTTGAGTCATGAGCCAACTGGAACCTTAAAATAATGATTTAGGATTAGTCAGCAGAAAATGCTTCAGTGCAGTAGATACTGAAAGCCAGTTATGTTGGATTTGGATCAGGCTGAACATATGTTGGCTGCCTGGATATGTATGTATGCACTAGGTGCTGTGTGACATTGGAGTAGGCATATACAGATATACATATAGCACAGCTGTATATACACATACACACACTCATATCTAAATATCCATCTATATATGTATATTTGGAAAGTATGAGGATTCTTAGGTAAAGCTCCCATCACAAATAATTGTATTTAACATGACTTAGAAGTATGGAACAGGATACTACTGCCTGTATTTCTATGTGTTACTGTTGTTTTAATGCAGTTTAATACAGCATGCCACAGTAACAGCTACAAACAAATGCAATCTGAGAGTCATGCTGCTCAATGCTAGAAGTCTAAATCTCAAAATGCACTTGCTTGAAGCACTGCTTAAAATGGAGAACATTGACATTTGTGATGTAACAGAGACCTGGTTCAAGGCAGCAGAAAGGACTCCTGTACTACTAGGCTGTAACTCATTCCACACCTTTCGCCTCAGAACTTGGACCGAAGCTCCAAAGGCAGTGGTGTTTCCATATTCATAAAGGATGCACATACCTCCAGACTGGTATCCCAAAATAACACATTTGAGACACTTCTGGTGCAGCTAACACAGGTTAAGACAGTGATTCAGGTTGTAGCTTGCTATAGGTCCCCAACCATGTCCCAAGACTCACACTCCACATTCCTAAGCACCCTGGAGAATATTAAGTTCCAGCCTAACACTTGCATACTGGGTGACTTCAACTACCCTCCATTAACTGGGAAAACTACTCATGTACCAACACACTTGCCCAATACTTTCTGGAATTCATTAATTTCAATGCTCTGGACCAGCTTGTTCTTACCCCCACTAGAGGTAGCAACATCCTTGACCTGGTCATTACTAACATGGGTGACCATTGCTCTACACCAATTGGTTAGATCCGACCACAAACTAATCACTTTGGAAATCAACATCCCTCCCATCACCACCCCCCCCCACAAAGGTAACCACCATGAAAACCTTCTCCAAAGCTAACTTTGGGCTCCTAAAAACAGAGGTGGCTAACTTCATGGCACCCATGCAAATGGAGAATAGTTGCATTACTGCCGAATCATGCACCAATGCACTGTACGAACACATGCACAAATGCATAGCTCTCGTCATACCCAATAGAACTAAGATGCTCTCCTCAAAAAAAGGAAGCCAATCTGGTGGTCCCCTGCCATAAAGAAACTCTACAACAGAAGGAGGAAACTGATGTGGAATAAAGCAAAGTCCCAAGCCTGGAAAACCTCCCTTATCAGCCTCAACAAAAGGTTGAGATCCCTCATCAAATCCTCTAAAGCTAGCTATGAAAAGAGAATTGCAGCACATAGTAAAGACAACCACAAGGCCTTCTATAATTATGTAAAGAATCTCCACAGCAATACCCAGATTTGTTCTGAGCTACTGCACAATGGTGCCACCTATACTGAGCCAACAGATATTGCCAATATACTGGCCAACAGATTCAATCCTAACTTTACCCTTGTCCCCCAAAGGGCCAATCACAATACCAGTAGATTGCCAGACACCCAGTATTACTGCTGCACAGGATAAAACAGCACTGTCCAAGGCCAAGAATACAGCTTTTATGGGACTTGGCAATATCCCTGGCTGTGTTCTACATGAACTACAGAGTGAACTTGCACCTCACCTGTATGCCCTGTTCAATCGCAGACTCACATCAGCCTTTGTCCCTATTGAATGGTGCACTGCTACAGTCATCTCATCCCTCTCCACAAAGGAGGAGCCACTACAGACTCTGGGAATTATCGCCCAATTAGCCTGACAAGTCTGATATGCAAAGCTATGGAAAGCATCATCATGGACCTAATAAACAAGGATATAGGAAATCTCCAAACTCTGGATCACACACAGTTTGGTTTTGTGAAGGCTAGACCATGCCTGCTCAACTTGGTCGACTTCTTTGAGTCAGTCAACAGAGCTGTGGATGAAGGCAAGGTGATTCATACAGCCTACCTTGATCTGGCCAAGGCCTTTGATACCATTCCCCACTCAGGAATCATAGAAAAACTCACTAAGCTAGGCATCAACCCCTATGTCTCTAGGTGAGTTGCAAACTGGCTCACAGA
Source organism: Protopterus annectens (assembly GCF_019279795.1). Classification (NCBI taxonomy): domain Eukaryota; kingdom Metazoa; phylum Chordata; order Ceratodontiformes; family Protopteridae; genus Protopterus; species Protopterus annectens. The sequence continues at coordinate 875,929,666 of NC_056746.1, read as the reverse complement.
TAGAACCCACAGTGTGAAAGTAGCTGACTCCAAGTCAAACTGCTGACCAGTCACAAGTGGAGTCTCACAGTGTTCGGTCCTGGGTCCACTCCTGTTTGGTATCTACTTTTCTGAAATCCAGGCCAACACAAATGGACTCTGGCTGGCAAAGTTCTCAGATGATTGCAAGCTGGGAGCTATTATTAACTTGCCAAGTAATATTTACATCCTACAGAAAGGCCTCAATGACACCAACGACTGGTGTCTGAACCATGGCCTTAAGCTCAGTGCCAAAAAATGTGTCATCATCCTCCTTGGGAAAAACCTAGTTCCCTTGAATACCATATTGATAGTAGTCCACTGAATACAACGCTCCATTTGGTATGTACCTCTCAAGACATCTGCAACAACTGGAAGGGCCGCAGAAATACCTCACTAAAATAATTACAGGCCTAAAGCAGATGCCCTACGCTGACCGCCTTAAAAAACTCCAGCTATACTCTGTCGCATATCATTTACTCAGAGGTGATCTCTGCTTAACATACAAGGCCATGTCAAACCCAGAGCTGTTGGACATGCTACACTTAAATAAGTCTCGATCCCTCAGAGCCACACGCTCCAGGGATCTAAACCTTGTCATCACAATAAACAAAACATGCTGGAGGGATATGTTCCTGACCCAGAGACTTCCCAGACTCTGGAATAGATTGCCCATACATGTCAAGCAGAGTGCCTCTTTGGCCCTCTTCAAAAGGAACCTTGACGATTGGATGGGAGAAAGGAAATTCACCCCTGGGATCATGTCAGGCACCCTGCTAGACAGGGGTCCAGGGAAGTAAATAGTGTGGGAAGAAATAGCCAGGGAATTGTTATGGCTACGCTTGTATAGGCCCTAGGGCTGATAGCCTAGTACCAACCTATGAACCTATGAACCTATGAACACAGAAGGCGTTATAAGAGATCTGGGAACACAGGTTGACAGCAACTTCTCTTTTGACCTCCACGTTGCCACTGTGGTCCGAAAGTCCTTCCATGTGGCACATCTCATTACTAAGGGATTTGCATCCAGGAAGAAAGAGGTCACTGTCTCCCTCTACTCTTCCCTCATTAGACCAATCATCGAGTAGAATGCCCCATTTAGCATGTACCTCACTAGACACCTGCAACAACTGGAGAGGCCGTAAAAGTCCCTCACAAAGAGGATCCTAGGCCTTAATCACTTGTCCTGTATGGACAGACTCAAAAAACTCCAACTATTCTCTGTCTCATATCACCTACATAGAGGCGATCTCTGCTTGACTTACGAAGCCATGTCTAACCCAACTTTGTTAGAAATGCTACATCTAAAGAAATCCCAATCCCTCTGCACCACATGCTCCAGAGGCCTCAACCTCATTACCACAATCATCAGAACATGCTGGAGGGACAGGTTCATAACCCAAAGACTGCCCATGCTATGGAATAGACTTCCCATACATGTCACGCAGAGCACCTCACTGGCCCTCTTCAAGAGAAATCTTGATGAGTGGATGGGAAACAGAAAATTAACTCCAGGGATCACTCCAGTGGCTATACTTGACAGAGGCACTAGGAACTAAGGTCAGGTGGCACAATGCCAAGGTAATCCTATGGGCTAGGCTTGTAAAGGCTTCAGGGCCATTAGCCTAGTACACACCTATGAACCTATGAACCTATGTAGAGTAATTACAACATTTGGTGATTCTCTTTTGGGTCGATATAGCCTGAATGCTGCTATAAAGACTTAAAATGTAAAAAGGCATGGGCATTCAAAAGCCATGTAACTGAAACACTGGTATGTACTTAGGGGTCATTTGCATATCTCCCATGGGCCTCCAATGTAGGAAGTTTAAGGTATTCCATAGTTAAGACTTTTGCTTGACTGAATCTTTCCTTGCAGTTTTTCATGAATAGTTTGTCTGTCTAGCTTTTTTTACTCTTTGCTTGGATTATGAGTCCCCTTGGTACAACTAAAAAACTTTATGGAAAGAACTGGCAGAGGACAGAAAACAGTATTAGAGGTGGGGAGTATGGCTGAAAAATGAAATGGGAGGATAGGAGGATTCAGAAATTAGTAAGTATAGGATGTTTTGAATGGAGAAGATAAGGACTTGGGAAAATATAGGAAAAAGAACAGTGTTATGACTCACAGAAAGTAAAAGAAAGAGGAGAGGCATTATAATAACAAAGGACAAAAAAGTCCAAACACTTCCAATAATTTAAAAGCTTTATCAAGTAAGGTGAATCCAGATTAATAGCAAAAGTTGTTAAACCAGTATGTATGGCTGAGTAGCTAAAAAAAACTGAAATGCACAGTATAGCAGAACTCATATTGATGCACGTTGGTTAATCAGCTTGGACTGAATACTAAATTATAACTACTTAACAGATCTCAAAAACATGACATACATCTAGAATTAGACACATAATATCCATACTTGAGAAGAGTTAGGACACAGGATGAAGGTTAAATATGACAGATATATAGGCTAACACCAACACTTCAAGGTACCAGCCCAACAGTGGATATAGAACTGAACTAATATAAAAACAGTGCTCACACCAGAAATATAACTATAATACTTTTAATCAAAAAATTTTAAATGCTTTCGTCCGTCTTAATACTGGGACTTCTTCAGAACTAAAAACAACTACACAGCATGGTATTTAAAACACATTCAATTAAGTATCACATGACTTCCCACAACAAATCACATTAGCTTTACAATAAATGTAAGTTCTGGAAAATAACTGATGAATAAATAAAGAATAAAAATACATCCAGTTGCATATTTCAATAATAATAAGTAACATTTTAAAACTTTGAAACTTGGCTGCCCTTAATTTGACCATGCAACTTAATGATAGCGTGTCATTCAAACCAGGGGGTGTACAAATATCCAACTTTAACCTCCACAGCAGTTCATGATATTCTAGTGTTTTTTCCCACACAACATCCCTGGGATTAGATATTACTTGTTTTAAAATGAACATGGATTTTAATGCATGGTTAAATGATTCATTTGCAGGTTTTTATCAGACTACTACACCTCTGCAAGTAAGTTTGACTTTTAAAGACCAGTTAAAGACTTTTGAAAAAAAGCTTACAAAATATAAGACATTACAGCTAGATAATGCCTATCTTAAGGAATGTGTATCATGAGATCATGAGGTAGAGCCCCCAAAGAACTCAGGGTGTGGAAATTCCTAATGGTGTTGCTCAGGATGCTACTTTATTTAAAGAACTTACTGCAACTTTTGATGAGTGCAGGTGTAAAATAATGAGAATTTTGAACAGATTCAATGAAAAAGTGATGGACAAGTTATTGCACAAAATTAATTTGTTAGATACATCTCTTAAAAAAGATTTACTTTATGAAGTGAAGTTTCCTGAGTATTGCAATGTATTTAAGAACATTAAAGTTTCATTAGAGAAAGCAAAAATTAAGAAATGCAATAAGCTTTCTAGGGATGAGTGTGAATATGCTGAAGGAAAATTGTAACCTATTCCTAAAGTTAAAAATTCAAGCCCATCTTTTGATGATAGTAGAGTTATAAATGGAGAAATTAGTTATGCTACCAATGATGATTTCCATCTGCAATCTGGTGAGCAAATTGTTATACACCTGGTGATGATACAGATTTTTTAGACCCTGTACAATCCACACACACACACACCGCCGATCCAAGAAGATAGCACAGAGAAGAAAGACTCCACATACAGGTTACATGAGGAATTCTGCACATCATCATGTGAATTCTACCAGTCAATATCATTGGAAGAAGCATGGTTGATAACTGGGGTTGATGAGGAAAATGTAATTAATGCTCCGCATTTATTATTTTTTGATGATGCTCCTAATATTCTTGGAACTGAACTTCTTTCTGTTATGCATGAATATCAGGGCTTTAAAATTTTCAGTTATAGCCATAAGGTAATAAATGAGGAACATTTTAGATTATTCAGCAAGGGATTTATATGTTTCACTAAGTTTAAAATAGATACAGCTGATGTGCTGTTAGATTTAAAGCTGTATGTGATAAAATTAAATTTGAAGGCTCTACTCCATGAGTACTCTAGCTTACCCACCCATGCCAATACATTTTTTAGACTAAGTACCTATAATTCAACACTTCATCCAACATTGAGAAATTGTGTGAAAAAGATATTAGAAGGTTAGTCAGGCAGCCACAAGGTCCTTCTATGATTAATCTAACTAAAGAGGAACAGTTGTTATTGAATGACTTAATAAAAAAAACAAACATGAGCTTGGAATTATCAAACCTGATACAGGGTGTGGGGTAGTCTTCATAGGTTCATAGGTTCATAGGTTAGTACTAGGCTATCAGCCCTAGGGCCTATACAAGCCTAGCCATAACAATTCTCTGAATATTTCTTCCCACATTTACTTTCCTGGACTCCTGTCTAGCAGGGCGACTGACGTGATCCCTGGGGTGAATTGAAGGGTACTATTGACTATCTGGCTAAGATGTTCTATCTACTTAATAATGAGTCCCAGTATATTAGAGTATCTAAAAATGAGATTAATATCTTTTATCATAAGATGATCTTATACTTAAAGGACTCAAGGCCTGTTGATTATAAATTATATAAATATTTAATGGTAGAACATCCCATGATACCTGCAATATCTTGCATACCCGAAGTGCATAAAAACCTGCAACCCCCCCCCCCCCTTGGGCCCCATTGTCTCTGCAGCCAGTTAACTCTTTCTTTAGCCTTATTTGTTGATGGAACTTTGAAAAAGTTTTTAGAAAAGTACCCTTATATTCTCAAGGAGTCATTGGATTTTTTGGGACACATTAAGCATGAATTTTACAATAAAGAATGATTACTTATAACCATAGATGTAATAGATTTATTTTCATGCATACCCCACCATACAGGTATAGAATGGTTTAGAGAAGCATGTAAAAATGTGACACATTGCAAAACAGAGAGGTCAATTTATTAGTGGAATTTATGGAAATAGTGTTAGAAAATAATTTCCTCTATTTCAAGGGGGAATATTATAAGCAGATAGCAGGTGTAGCTACGGGGGCTGCATGCACCCCCTTATATGCTAACATAGTGCTTTGGTATAGGGAGCATCACTGTGTGCTTAATGCAGAGTATATGCAGTCTATGGTAACTTTTTGTGCTTTTTTGGATGACGTTTTTAATTTGGAAAGGCAGTGCATCACAACTTGTTAATTTTGTAACTTATTTAAATTCAACTAGAGTTCTTAAGATTTAGCTTTGTATAGTCACAAGAGTCTATTAACTATTTAGATGTTACGTAACTTAAAGATGATAATTCATGTAACTTTAAGACTCAATTATATAGGAAACCCACCTTTTCTAATAACTATTTGCACTTTACTAGTAATCACTCATATCACCAAAAAAAGGAGACTGTTAAAAGGGCAGATGGTTAGAATTTCCAAACTAGTTTCTGACAATGACTAATTTGTGCTGGAAATGTATAAATTACTGAAAATTTGTGCTAGTAGAGGATATTCGTTTTAGATGCTCCATGAAATCAAGGATAAGGTTAGTGAAAAGACAAATGTGTTCTCATTTTGGGAAAGGGATAAGTAAGGAGCCTATAGATGTGTTCAATGGAAAAAAACATGAACAGACTATGATTATAAAATATTGTAATGGCTCAAACACTGTCAAACAAATAGTTAATAACAACTGGAGACTTACACAAAACAATGTTTTTTTTGTTAAAGAAGGTGCTGGGGGGGTCCACAATTTATTTATAAGAGATATTTAAACTTAAAGAAAAGGTTGGAAAGGCAAAATACTTGTGTCGATTTTGTAGGCTCTCAAAGAAATAAGAAGGGTATGATTAAATTTGGATGATATCCAGAGTGTAAATACATATTTAAAGGACATGCTGTAAAATTGAATACTATTCTCTCAGAGTTGCAACTAAACAGAATGTGTGATTGTAATTCCTCTGGAGCACTTTATAGTTCCTTTTGTGACAGTTTACAGTGGTAAAACAGAAAGAGTTTAAAAAAATATTTATGATCATTGCTATGATTTGAAAAACCATAATGATAATAATGAACTGTATAAGCATAAGTCCAATTGTACAACCAATAAACAATTTTATTTTTCATTTTAGAACAAGTAATACTTAATCCCAGGGGAGGTGCATGGGGAAATTATGCTGGAATACAATGAACTGCTGTGACAGTTAAGGCTGGATGTTAGTGCACCCTCTGGTTTGAATGACATGTTATCATTAAGATGCATGCTCAAATTAAGGGCAGCCAAATTGTAAAGTTTTAAAATGTTATTTATTATTATTGAACCTTGCAACTGGATGTATTTTTATCTTTTAATTATTCATCTATTATTTTCCAGAACTTACATTTACTGTAAAACTGGTGTGATTTGTTGTGGGAATTGACGTAATGCTTAATAGAATGTGTTTTAAATACTGTGCTGTTTCAGTTATTTTTAGTTAGGAAGAAGTCCCAGTATTAAGAGGGATGAAACGCGCTTAACAATTTTTTTGATTGAAAGTATTATAGGATCATAGGAGGTTACTAGGCTAATGGCCCTGGAGCCCATACAAGCCTAGCCAAGAGTTTATCCCCAAAAATAAACCTCAGACAGCACCTGCCACCCATGTCAATGAAGGACACAAGTGGAACCCTTGGGACAAATTTGCGGTTTCCCATCTACTCATCAAGGTTGCGCTATAGATATATTTCTGGTGCAAGTTCAGTTTTTTACAACAAATTAGTTTTATATCAGTGGCTGGGCTGGTAACTCAGAAGTGTAGGTGTTTGAGTTTGGTCATTGCCGAGGATTGTCTCTCTTTTTATGGTTATAGATATAATGGATAGAAAATGGAGGACTCTGTTAAGACAGGTCAAATAAACTGAAAACTGGAAGATACCAGATGGGAAAATTGGATGGATGACCAGAAGAATGGATGAATTTTTAAGTTAAAGATAGTGAACCTATGGGTTTTGCTTCTTCTTTTGTTTTTCTTTTTGTGGCATTGATATAGCATTATATAACTACCTTGAGAAGAAAAGTAATGCATACATAAAGCTATGTAAGCGACCCAATGTATTGTTGGTAAATTCAGAAGTTCGATTGTTTAAGTAAAATATATTTTTTTTCAATGGAAAGGGTTCAGAAACAAATATAGTGCCAGTACATGGCTGAGTGAGACTGGATGGATAATTTGAATTGTATTTAAAGGCAAATTCTTGTAAGTTTATTCCACTGTTTTTCTATAGAGATACTACAAGACATAGGTGTAGCAAGGTATATTTCATGCATGCCATGATTTGCACTTTTTAAAAAATACCATAATTTATTTGCGCAGTGAAATGTGCAATGTATGTGTGTGTGTGTGTGTGTGTGTGTGTGTGTGTGTGTGTGTGTGTGTGTGTGTGTGTGTGTGTGTATATATATATATATATATATATATATATATATATATATATATATATATATATATATATATATATATATATATATATATATATATATATATATATATATATATATATATATATATATATATATATATATATATATATATATATATATATATATAGATATATGGGTCTATGTTGCTTGGTCGAAATCCCAAAATCTCGAACAAGCAACATCCACACCCATAAAAGCGAAACTGCACTACCGCGAAAGTGCATTATCACGAAAGCCAGTTTTCCAAACCAGCAAAAAACAAAAGAAATACTGATAAAATCAGTATTTTGCAGGGGGGCAAAACCCCTGCACCCCACACACCCCCCTACTTAAATATACCAACTCCAAGATTGCACTACATTGCAGTAACTGGAAATAGTCCTGTTATGTGCTGTATGCAGATCTCCATGCAGACTGGTCGAGCTTTCACAAACTCGATCATATGGGGTCGGCCATATGAAGTTCGAGATTGTGGGAATTCGACCATTTGCAATAGACCCATATATATATATATATATATATATATATATATATATATATATATATATATATGGATCTACTTCAGTAGATCAAACTTTTACAAGTTTAAACCACACATGGCAGAGACCATATATTCAAACTTGTAAAAGTTCGAACACTGAAGTAAAAAGAAAAAAAACAATAAAAAACAAAACTAAACATCTGTAGCAGGGGGGTGCAGGGGGACCCCCCACACCCCCTACTTAAATATACCAACTCCGAGATTGCACTACATTGTGGAAATGGGAAATCTTCCCGTTCCGCACTGTATGAAGATCTCCCTTCAGTCCGATCAAACTTTTGCAAGTTCAAACATATGTTTTCGGCCATATGAGGTTCGAACTTGTAAAAGTTTGATCTACTGAAGGGGACCCATATATATATATATATATATATATATATATATATATATATATATATATATATATTTTTTTTTTTTTTTTTTTTTTTTAATTGGCGTAGTTATCATGGTTTATGTTTTAGCATTTTGTTATTTTTTTCCCCAGCATGGCTGGTTGTGTACATTTTCTTTTATCATTCTTGACTTGGTATGCTGTCCAAAGACAATAGACTTTGGTATTCAGGTCCAGAAAATTTGGCTAATTTCATGCTACTTTTCTGTTAGATGACAGTTTGAATTTACTAAGGACATACATGTGGCTCAAAGAAGTCTTGAGTAATATAGCAGAAATGTATATTAGATAATGATTGTGCTTTATTGGAGTTAAATAACCTGAGTCATTGCTAGCTGAGTGAGCTCCCAATAAGCTTGTGTAAAATTACACAATGGTGAGAGCAGGAAAGTATACTAGCAGCAGTGTTTGCAGTCTTGTTATAATCTATTCCAGGATTATGTGGGGTTGTTGTGACAGAGCAGCAAGAAATCATGGTCTCTGAAATCTGGTATAGCTGGTCATAAGAGCTTTGGCCCAGTATAACATGACAAAAGTCTTAATGGACTTTGTTATATCAAATTGATTTTGGAGGATATCCATCTTCAAGATGACCCCAAGAAACATTCTGGTTTTCATAGCTTGAAAGGTTGGGTGACCTACAAAAGTCCTGAATCAATTTGGAGCAGGTGAAATAGAGGCCAGTATGTACAGAACAACATACATCTTTTTTAAGATGTTGTGGTGCAGACCCCCTAGCTGGATAACTAGACTTGCAAAGAGTGAGATCCATGCTGAAGCACCAGTTTTACAGTTGATATAACTGGGACTAAACCTAGATGTGTTGAATCAGCAGTATTTTACCCTAAAGCACTACAGTGATTCCACATCATTCAGAAAGATGAAAATACACATGGACCAAACACAGAGCCCTGGGAACATCCAGGACTGGCAGATGCATTGAGGTGCAGCTATCCCATGTGATAGCTGGAGAACTGCATTTGAGATGAATAGCATCTGTATGTAGCCCAGTGACAGAAACACTGGATAGAAGGATCTGCAAGTTGGAGGTATAAGAAAAATTTAACAAGTCAAGCAGTAAACTACCAACAGCACTTTTACTGCTAATTTCAGAACATATGGGTTTGTTTGTCAGGGATGGTTGTCGTTTTCATGATCATAATTAATTCTAAGCTGTGTGATAGTAATGTCTGAGTATTGATACTGTGATGCCCAACCACTGGACCAGTAATCAAGAAGCTTCAGTCCTCAACACTGGCACAAATGTGGGACATACACTGGGAGGATGACAGGTACACACACAGTATTTCCAGACGCAGCTTTCTGCATCAAGTGCAATTTATTTTAAAAGCACACAGAGACCACAGTCAGTCCAGGACTAGCTTCTCTCTCTTTCTCCAGATCCCCAGTAAGACTCCCCACTGGCACAGCTATAGAGTTGAGATCTCAGCTGAGTGGCCAAGCCGAGACCTCCAGCACCCTCTCTGTCCAACCAGTGCTCTGCGTCCCTGCCCAAGTTGCTGATATACATACTCTTCGAGGTTTGATTTACACACACGCACACACACACACACACACACACACACACACACACACACACACACACACACACACACACACACACACAGGAAAGGCTGGCACAGGTTTACTAGCTATGCCCCCTTTTGCCCAGACTTTAAGATAGTTATAACTGCCACCAGCCAACTCCTTTTCAGATACTTTAAGTGCCTTAACAAAGGGTTCCAATCTTACTGTGTAATCCTACTACTAATACAAATTGTAGTTTGACCAAGATCAAGGCTTTTAGGAGTGGCCTACACAGTCCCCAAATAAATATGCAATTACTCTCAAAACTTCAATATGTCTTTATACAGATCAGCTGGGTCCTCTTCAGTAGATTGAACTTTTACAAGTTCAAACATCATATGGCCGAGACCATATGTTCAGACTTTTAAAGGTACTCCACCAGTTACTGGATGCCATGCTACCACATACCGGTGAGCACATTTATCTTCTCCATACCCCTGAGGAGAGGGCCAGCAGTATGTGGCTCTTCTTCCATGTAGCACACTACCTCTGAGGTACTGGGTGCCATAAACTGCACTTGTGTACACATCAAGGAACCACCCAGTGAAGAGGGTAGACTCTATGTCAACCCCAAGAGGTATCAGTCCATCAACTGCCAGGTCATGTGTAATGCCCAGGGCATTATTATGAATGTGTGTGTGCTGGGCAGCCCTGACAGTTTTCACAACTCCCATATCTGGCACGCATCATAGCTGTTCCAGATGTTTGCTAGATGGGACATCCCACATGGCCATTTACTTAGGGATGCTAGCTACGCACTGGAACTGTGGATGATGACATTTATCAGAAATGCCCACACACCCACTGAAGAACACCATAATGAGGCACATGCACAAACTAGGAACATCATAGAGTGTGTGTTTGGGCTATTAAAGTCACAGTTCCTGTGCCTTGATACATGTGATGGAGCCTTGCAGTACTCTCCATCCACATGTGCACAGATGTTCACAGTATGTGTTATGCTACACATTATGATCCTGTAGAAGCAACTGCAGCAGGATCAGCAAAGGGAAGGGATACACAGTACCCCACAAGTGCCTAGGTCACCACAGCTGCACCCACAGGGGGACTCGGAGGAGGAACTGCCTGAGGTTGTCCCTGTAAGCAGACATAGGCATGCCCAATATGCTTTGGCCTTGGCCAAGAGAAAACACATAGCACATGCACTGACAACCTAGGGTCCTAGGGACTGACACCATACTTTGACTCACATACATATCAGTAAGAATTATGCTAGCCAGGCCACACAACCTGTACCTCACCATGTATTGGCTGTGAACTGCCTGCATCAGACAAAGTCAGCCCTGAACTACAGGTCTGTCAACTGCTGCATTTGCAAGGTAAGTCACTCTCCTGTACACCACTTTTAATGGGTACTACAATATGGTAGCATATGTATGGACCTGCCACTTGTATGCAGTGGAATACAGTGTGCTACTGGGCTACTTGCAGAGATCTATAGTGGGATACAGGGCTACTTGTACAGATCTAACAGCCACTTAGGACAAAAGGTACTCTGTTCACTAGTATGTGCCCCATAATAGCCATTAGGCCACATGGCTAGAAACTCTATGGCAATAGTCCAGGGAGATGCCAAACAGTGGAGTCACAGGGCAGTTGCATGACTGTCTATGCCAGCAGAGCATAGGCTGGTCATCCCCATCTCAAACACATCAGTGTTGCCATACAACTGCTGTAACAGTAAGTATGAAATGATATACCAGCAGACAAAACAATGCATCTATCTTGTATCTTGTTGATAGTGTGAGGGAGGAAACCTCTCTGTCTGGTGGTCGATGTGGCTCAGTGGGCCAGGGACAGTAGCATGGGTGACAGTGTTGATGGTTTGAATCTGGCAGCATACAACATCCTTTGCATGTGAGGTACTCATATAGTGGTAGGTCAACAGACTGTCATAACCTCTCAATCTGTTACTGCAAGAAAGCTGGACAAAGCCAGAATGAATGGGGGCACAAAGGGCTATACCTACAGACAGACATTATAGATGCTCTGAGTAATGTAGCAGGTGGCTAGTGTAACAGCAGGCTACAACAGGTCAGATTAGCTGCAGGATGCAAAGGCCACCAGTTAAATGTGTCAGTAGGCACAACAAGTCAGAGACTGATGTACAGTATAGCACCAGGAAACCACAAATGTATGAGGAATACAGCAGATATATGGGGTGAAAAGCTGGACATTCTGCCACCCTGTATGTGGTGTTTCACCATGTACCTATGTCACATCATATGTCTCAACCTCTTACAGCAGGAAATCTGGCCAAATAAAGTGCATAAAAGTGGGGCCAAAGCCCACAACTAGTGACAGGTTTTAAATATTTGCTCCTACAAATGTAGAATATGGATAGAATATGGATAGAATAACAGGTCCTGCATTTGCATGACTCGCCTGCTATGCATGGAGTCTGAAACTCAATTATCTGTCATTATTAATTTACTTCAATCTTGACTGATTTGCTACTAATTTGACAGAAAAAAATAATGAATTTTATTATTTTATTATTATTTTTAAACTATCATACTAATCTTTTTGATACTGTAACTAGCATATCTTAGTATAAATATAGTAAACTTTTTAGGAGCTTTTCTCCAAGGATCTCTACTGAAAGCGGGCTTTTTTATAGTCCATTCAGATACTACCTGGTTACCAAATTTAAATAAATAAATAAAATAAAGTAAACGGGCCAAAACTATACGACAAGAGTCTGGACAGCCTGTGAAGCTCTCTACCGTTCTGAAGTTTGAGTCACATATTAAGGTCAGCAAACAGCTGGGGAATATCAGGCAATTGTAGTACTGTGGTAACAGGTGCATCAGCCAATGGCCTGCAGCATACAATAATCCCAGACTGGAGTACAGGTAGCTCTGGCCTGGAGTCACCTTGCAAGTATTGACAATCATATGCTCCTACACTTACCTAACTTGAGCCCAAGTCTGTTGCCTCTACCACACAGAGACTGGAAATATGTCTGTACATACATACAGCTACATATACATATCTGTCTCTCCCTATCCCCCTCACACTTCATTAGTGTCTCTATCAGTATGTGGCACATATATACACACACACACACACACACATATATATATATATATATATATATATATATATATATATATATATATATATATAAATCTATATGAAAGCAAGAAGTATATATAGCGATATAAAGTATATTGACACACATCTACTTTTAAGGAGCATAGCCTGTTATACATATTGATATAGATATGGGCAGGGATGTACAAATGTTCTGACATAATACCCCTGAATGCTGGTGTTATCTGTGCATACACATCACAACAGCTGTCCGATGGCACCAGATCAAAGCCATAAAAGTACATAATCCAGTCACCCACAGACCCCTGAGCCTGCGGGCTGTCACCCTGCAGACATATATAGAGATACAGGTGTTGTAATGTACAATGGGTGCAATGCATTCTTAGGACAGGCCATATTGTCCCTGGTCACATGTCTGCCTATCAAACTGCAAACAGCCACATATGGCCAGACTGGTAAGTGTACACACATACCACAGATATTACCAGGTATCCCACCCATAGGACACTAGATACAGTAACAGTACCAAGCAGTATCACTCTACAGTCTACACATGCTGCCTAACACAAGGCCACTTTGTGTACTCCGCAAGTACTGTGTCTGCATCAACATATATAACAGACATAACCTGTGGTGTGTGCAGTAGGTACTGTGACTGTAGGGTGTAATACTAGATAGGTAGGAGTTCTAATCTCACATGCTCCAAATTTGTGTGTGTGTAGCAATGTATTCCCTCACAGCACTATGGACATGCCCATATGGGATGTCTTCATGCAATGGTATGCATTTCATGGCCCTGTAACTGGCTGCTGGCCTCTAAATTCCCTCCTCTACAAGGCCTGTAGATGTCATCCACCTTAAGAGCACTGACTGACAATCTAACAACAGATAAACACTGTGGCACACATGATAAGCACTGCAAGCTAAATGGTTTATGACTAGATAGGTATGGGTTCTAATCTGACAACATCCAAATTGTGTGTGTAAATATGTCCCACTGACAACACTATAGACATGCCTCTGTGCATTGGTTATGCATTTTATGGCCCTGTGATTACCTGCTGGCCCTAAGTTGCCCTCCTCTACATAAGCATAAATGATGTCCACCACCATCTACAGTTGTACGTGCAGACTACCCAGGTGACATGCATCAAGGGTAGTAGAGTATGTCACAGAGTATGAAAGCATGATGACACTGACTGTCCCCATTGTCCCTGACACACTGTTCTACACATATGCACCTAGGGAGCCATGCGCATATACTGGCATACCTTGCTGATGTCATATCTCTGCTGAGTTGACTTGCCATCCTGTGCCACTGTATTGCCATCATGTGTCCATTGTTGAACAACTCAAATTCCTGGAACAGAAAAATACACAGCTCTGTGACACACCTGTTATTCTGTAACACTAGCACCAGAGTACCATCAGGCCACAAAAGATACATAATGTTTGATGTGTAGTCCTGACACATGCCAGCATACAGTACCTGTCATGGCCCACAACAACTGTCATGGCATAATACTACTGCACTACACAAACACATGTAAAGTTATATAGTTACCTTGTGCATCAGACACATATATGTAGGTCCCCACATTGATGGTATGGATGGCAGGGATGTGGTACAGGTATCATTACTTGCACACGGTGCGGTGTGGGGGTGCCACAAAACTAGGCTGTGCCAAACAGTTGACAGCATGTATGTGAGTCAGGAAGGGGTGCTGGTTACATGGGTTATGGAGAGGTACTGTGTGTGTCTGTAGGTGACCTACATGTGACAGTGGCATTGGAGTGTGTGCATGTACACAGTCAAGCCCAGTGCTAGCCCTACACATGTGCAGTGATGGGAATAATATAATACAATAAGTAATATATTACTGTAATATATTACAATTTCTATTAATTAGTAATACAACTAGTTCTTCTTGTTCTTCTTCTTTTGGCTTTTCCCAGTTAGGGGTCACCACAGCTGATCACCTGTCCGCTCATGATTGGCAGTAGAGTTTTACAGTGTCGAGTTGCCAGCCTGGCACCCAACCTTCCACAGAACAATTACACATGCACACATTCATGCCTAGGGCTAATTTAGAGTGTCCAATCCATCTACATCATGTCTTTGGGATGTGGGAGGAAACCGGAGCACTCGGAGGAAACCCACACAACCACAGGGAGGACATGCAGACTCCACACAGAAAGCACCCCAGTCGAGGATTGAACCAGAGAACCTCTTGCTGTGAGCTAGATACTTTTTCAAAATCGTAACTAGTAATAGTAATATATTACTTTTTTTAGTAACTAGTAACTTAAATGTGAGTTACTTTTGAGTTACTTTTGCTTAAACCAGTGGTTCTCAATGTGGGTGATATAGCCTTCTAAAGAGTGATGCAAAACTTCTGGGGTCCCTATATAGTATGGATAGTAATCGGAAGTTAGCAGGTAATAGACACTTTGAAGTGGTAATTCTGATAAAAACTTACAACATAATGTTGCCCACATCTCATAGCACATAGCATTCATAATAGATCATTAGAATTAGACTGGAGCAAAATTCACTTCATTTTTTTTTTTAGCACTGTAAGGAGGTGAAAGCTAATAATGACCAGTCTCCAGCCCTTCCCTGGTATTGTGGGACTCTCACCCACTAAAACATCTCCTAACACTGGGACAATTCCAGCCTGCTAGAGATCATTTCCTTACCTTGTAGTATAATAAATGGCATTGGTTCTTCATACCACCATCAGTCGGAATCAAACTCATCACTCATCAGTTGAGCACCTGATGCCCCAACCCACTGCACAAAGCAGGACTCTTCAAGTAGATCAATGATCAACCAACTGTTGTCTTGACAATATTTTATGTTCTATTTAAAATTATTTTGGGGTTTTGATTTTTAATTGCTGAAAATAGATAAAACTTGATAGGTTTTTATAAGTCTTGTGCTGCTGTCTGGTTTGGTTTAATTATTATCTACGATTCTCTAGCTATAAAGACTATTCTTCTTCTCCTTTCAGCTGTGTCCATTAGGGATCACCACGGTGCATCATCAGTCTGCAGAGCAAATGGCAGTGGAGTTTTACATTGTTGAGTTGCCAGCCCAGCACTCAAGCTTCTTCAGAAGGCACACACATGCACACACTCACACCTAAAGCCAATTTAGAATGTCTAATCCAGCTGCAGCATGTCTTGGGAATGTGGGAGGAAACCGGAACGCCCTGAGGAAACCCACTAGAACACAGGGAGTGTAGATCATAGTGTGTGTTGTACTTTTAAATCCACTGTAGTTCATGGGTACATGCATAAAAAGTACTGAGCACGTGCAAGCAGAGTGCCATTTTGAGTAAGCAGCTGGAGTGAAAGTATGTATGTGTGTAGCAGTCAGTCAGTTAGTTTGTTTAAGTTTTATGTTCCAGTCATCCATCCTGATGTGTTTGTGTGTAATAAATATCTGAAATGAACAGCTAAGCCTTGTCATCTTATTTGAATACACAAGACGAGTGACATGTTGTCAGAATGGGATCCGAAGTCAAAACTTCTTAAAACCATGAGGTGCAAAGTCAGAAATGAAGGAATATACAAGAGTGTCTCAAACAACTTGCAAACGACTCATAAAGAGGTCAGAAAATATTTCCAGGTTCATAAACTCATTTAAATGATTTTTCACTCAATGAATATAAAGCAAAGCATTCTAAACCAATTACTGAATAGGCAAAATGTTAAAACTTATGACATATTGAAAAAAGTACTTGAAATAATTACGAAAACATATGAAACAATATCCAAATCATATAAAATATTCAAAAAAGAGAAAACAACTGTATTTTTTCACAATGTACTACTTTTTCACATTAACTAAAGCTATTCAAAGTATCTAAAGTGTGCAAAGTGTTGGCAGTGTGTGCAGTATTACCGTACAGTCTTTTCATAGAGTACAGTTATTTCAAAAGTCTTTTGTACAGCTGACTATAATTACAAGTACCTGGTGTGTGTTTGACAGTTATTTGGCATGGCAGAGGGATTTCACAGACTAGATTCACTTGTGTTTGATAATAATATTGCTGAAAACTGGAGAGTGTTTGAGCAAAAATATGACATTTTCATGCAGGCTGCTTTTTCTGATAAAGATGCACATACAATAGCATTTATTCTGCTCAATTTAGCTGGTTCAGAAGCCATTGACAGAGAACATTCATTTGTGTATGCACCTGCTGTTTATGCAGAGAAGGGGTAAGACTGCCATATTGTGGCATAGGGTAAAACGCGGGAAGACTCTGAGTGCTTAAAATGTAAATTTAGAGAAATGTGCAACCCTCAAATTAATATTACAGTGGAAAGGCACTATTTTACACAAGAGATCAAAAGCCTGGTGAAACTTTTGCATCATATATAACTGACTTGAGAAACAAATCAGAAATATGCAGATTTGGTGATCTGAGAGATGAGTTGATAAAAGAAAAGATGTGTGTGGTGTTAATAATGATGCAGTGAGAAAGGTTTTGCTTTGAGACAGTGATTTAATTTTAAGTAAAACCACTGAGATTTGGTGGATATTTGATCTTATGGAAAAGTACACAAATATGCCTACGGATGAGAAGAACGTGATTGCAGCTTCTTCCATCATGAATGCTGATAGTATGCAGCACACTACGGCTAACAGAATCGTAATTTATTTTGTGTCACCACCCACTGGATCGACTGTGACACACTTCAAAGAAAGTCAGCTGCTTTGTCATGCTGCAGATTACGGGGAGTCATACATATGATCTTATAGCATCAACTCTTGAGAGCATTCCCATCAAGTACAAGAGAGATCAAAAGGTGTGTACAACAATTACTGACAATGGCAGCAATTTTGTAAAGGTTTTCACTGTCTTCTCGGAATGTGAGAGATCTGAGATTACAAGCATTCTGTCCCAAGATGAAGATAATGATGGTGAAGTGATTTACAACAGTGTGACAGCTATGCTGAGTCAGTCAGGGCAAAGTGAGAACACCTATTCACTGCCTCCCCATCTGAGATGTGCAGCACACACATTGAATCTAGTTGCCATGCAAGATGCTCAATCTGCTTGTAATGATGCAAATTATAAAAAGATCATGGGAAGCACCACAGCCAAATGCTATGCTGCTTGGAACAAGGCTAGTTGCAGCACCAAAGCTGCTGAAGTGGCTCAATATGAGTGTGATCTGGCATTGATTATTCCAATGCGACACAATGGAATGCCACTTTCTATGCGATGGAGAGAATTCACCTCATTGCAACTCAGGGTGAAGGCTTGCTGAATGAGATATGTGAACAGATTGGAATTGCCATCTTCAGGCTTGCAGAAATTACCTTTGTTGCTGAGGTTGTGCTAGCAATACAGCCCCTAGCAATGGCTCTGAACATCCTGCAGTTAGAACAGAAAAGCTTCATGGGAATCCTGATCCCCACCATTATGTGCCTGAAAAACAAGTTGTTCAAAGTCAGGCAGTCTGTGAAGCTTGTTGTGCCACTAACTGATGCTCTTCTTAAAGGCATTGAGGCTCGGTTCAATCACCTTCTGGAGCATGAAAAGCTCATTCTGGCTAGCATAGTGCATCCACAGTTCCGTTTGTGATGGATGGACAGTGAAGAGCATAAACTCAGAGGCAAGGCTCTGCTCCTTGATACCATGCAGAAACTGGATGAACCTGCACATGGGTCATCTGAAGCTTCTGCATTAAATGCCGAAGACATCTTCTTCAGCTTCAAAGAGTTAACACCAGCCAATGACAGCATATCTTCGCAGATGGACATTTATCTGGCTGATCCTTCCAGAGAAATATCTTTTCTCAGCAATTACACTATAGTCAAGAAGATATTTCTGAACACTAGTACAGCTCTGCCAGCTAGTGCACCTGTTAAACACCTGTTCAGTCTTGCTGGACAAGTGCTGACTGCAAGAAGAAATAGACTCACAGATGAACACTTTGAAAAGTTGCGCCTTCTTCAAGCCAACAGAAATGTGTAGTCATTGTGTAGTCGTTGTGAATAGTTATATAAAGTGATATTCTAGTTGACATTCTTGTGTTAAAAGTCTTGTTAGACCTATATGACATTTTCTGTAAGCATTTTTCCATCCTCAGCATTAGTTTTAACAGCTTAGCCTAATGTACTCTGTTGAAAATGTGATGGGTTGTAACTTGTTATGGGTCTTGTGTTGCTAGCTGTGCATACTTTGGTTTAAGTATTAAATTGTGACTCTGACTATAAAGACTAGTTTGTGGGACTTTGTAAACTGTAAAATGCTATTCATCATTATTGTAGCACTGTGTATACAACTTTAATACACTCATATTCATGTGTAGTAAGCATGTATTCCTCACACACAAGTACTATGTGAGTAAATCTGAATATGAGAATTGATAAACTATACTTATTTAAAAGTAACTCAACAGTAACTAGTTGATTTAGTTAGTTCCTACTAATATATTACTTTTTTAGAAAAGTAATAAGTAATAGTAACATTTTACTTTCACTTAAAAGTAACTAGTAATAGTAAATTATTACTTTTATAAATAACTAGCACAACACTGTACATGTGTATGGTGGACAGCTGTGGACCGTACATGGTAGAGTGGACAGTTCACCATCTCCGGTCATGAACACGGGAACTGGCTTCACCAGCAGTAGCACAGGCAGCACCATGCCCAAGGTCAGACGTGGTTCTTGTACCTGACATTGAATATTGTCTGCTGGGCCTAAGTCCCCCATGGGACCAGCCAAGACCACATGCCCATGGGCTGCCACATCATGGTGTGGACATCACACCTCCCTCTGTAGTGCTGGAGGTACTGCCACTACAAAAACATGAGTGTGCATGGCCATGTGGACTCTCAGCAGATGGTGTTGCTGGCCTATGTCCATGTGTCTGATGGCCAATCCCAACTACATCTTCCAGCACAGAAAGCGTGCACTCAAAGACAGACACTGCCTCAGCCCACCGTCTGTCCACTACATAAGTGAAATGTTCCATGGCATCACCAATGCAGTGGAGGCAGTCATGGATGTCAGACTGTACTGCATCCATAACCCTAAGCACCCATCTGATGTTGCATTCAGCTCATGCTTGTGCCTCCATGACAGCCTGAAACATACAGCAAGTGTTCCATGATGTCACACCTGCAACAGGAGGTGGATGGGCAACAGTCCTCCTTTCAGCACCCCTGCCAATCTGCCTGTGCGGGACCTTGCCAGATCTCTGGCTATGGCCAGTGTCTACACTCACTGACACCATAGTTCTCACACTGTCCTGTACTATGTCACCACCCTCTCACTGTCCAATATCTGTGGCATCTGGTGACATACTGACTGTGTGTGGGGACAATGGGGACAGAAGACAGATGCCTAATTCTGGGACAAATTCAGCCACTGGCAACCGCACCTGTGCCTCACTATGACCACCATCATCATCAGAGTCCGATGAGACACTGACATCAGGTTATGAGGGGGACAGACTCCAACCTCCCTGTTCACCTGTGAGAAGCAAGATAAAAGTAGTGCATTACCACCTGCACTAGTATGTATGGTAATCCACACAGACTCATACAGATGAGGATCCACAACTGCATTACATGTCCCACATCTTTTCATCTTTAATCCAAAGCACCACATACACACTCACAACAATATACACATATAACCCAGGCCCTGTATAACATGCACATCACCTACATCTGGGTAATGTTGCCAGTACAATACACCTGTGGGGTATGCAATATGACAGTGTATGTGAAAAAACCACATAAAAACAGTACATCAATCTTGACAATGATATGTCAGTTGTGATATCACTGCCTCAGGGATGTACCTTCTCCCTATTGTGTTTGAATGGGCATCTTGGAGTAACAACGACATGTATAGGAGGCTGTGTAGTTGCTCATAACTATAAGTGCAAACATGTTAATGTTTGTAAAATACATACCCGTCATTCCCTAGGCTATGCACTGTAATTAAATGCTCCAAAATAGAACATACAATTATACGACTCTGGCTAAGCACAACAGTTGTGCATAAGGCAAATTGGCAGCCCTTAGCATTCATAGGGTATATCTGATCTGGAAAACAACAGTATCACACTTACCAGGTACAGGACCATGAACTCCAGCCACAACTAATGGACCTATGAAAAGGTAAGGGTGAGGTGAGGTATTATCATCAACACTAAATGTGGCAGTGTTACAAGGTAATATGTGCGTATATCCACATGTACAATAGCTAATGTAATACTGGCTGTATTGCTGACATTCTGAGTATGTGTGCACAACTGTGGGTAAAAGCCACCCCCCCCCCCCAATGCTGATAGACCTGACACACATGTACTGGTCTGTAGAGCCTGCCACAATAACTGCTAATGTATTATACTGATGAACACAGTAAGCTTACCTGGATGCTCCTCTGGTGTGGATGCTGTGGCATCCACCTCCAGGATGTATGGTGTGATGTTTGACTGGGAGCTGTTGGTTGATCCTAGGTTCACCAGGAATTCCTCTGTGGCTGAGAGTGGTTGTTCTGTTGCAGCCCCTCCACTGATGGCAGCACGATCCCTGGGAAAAGCAGCTGCCCTTTGGCGTGCGGAATTGACCATGTCTGTGGCCTGGTGTCGAACCTGCTCATAGGTCGTATCCTGTTGGCCAATATGATTAACAGCCCTCACAAGGTCAGCCCACAATGCTGCCCACTGTTCATGATTGTGGTGACCCCTTGAAAGCAGGATGTGATGGTTGAGTCTGAAGGCATCCAGTATAGCATAACTGTCTGCAGATGAAAATGGAAGATACCGTCATTGGTATATCGTTCTTGCAAGGCAACTAGAGGGAAACACATTACAGGACCAGATATGTGGATGTCCTCTATGTACACACCCTGCACACCCATAATGGCTTGCACTATCTACTGCTCCCTCACATGTCATACTCCACAGTTTGGTGACACACAACATGTGTAGCATTCACGAAGATAGTAGCAATACTGATTAATGTCTCTGCGTGCTGTGACAGATTCTGCTGTATGTCTTTACAGCCATCACTGCAGTGTACTGAGGTGTGTCTCCTATGGGCAATTCCTCACTAATATGTGATAGGGCCACTGTTGGACAAATAGCAGTGTGCTATTCCAACAACTATATGGGGACAGTCCAGCCAGAGCAGTGTGCCACAATGACAGACAGCAATGCAAACCTGCTGTTGCATATGTTCCCTGTAGGCATTATACATCTTGACTATGCAGATGTTTGCAGAATGTCACCATGTTTGCCTCATAGATGTGATCCTTCTTGCACAAAACCTGTGGATGTCTGCCAAATGTTTGTTCACTGATTGATGGTTGCTGTCAGAAAACTGACACAGAATCTGTCACAAATCAGACCCCTTAGACAACACTTATGTACAGTAATATCTGTTACTCTAATCACATTCTTACTTTGTATGGCCAATAGGTATACTCATCACTGAGTTTGGGACTTTGTCCTCCCAATTAAATATGGCTTTGTCCTGATATCTTGCTGTAGGAGGTTGAGAGGTAGATCAGGCATAGCTCTTAACCAGACAGGGATGAATGTCCACAAAACAGGGACTTAGCCAGTGTACAGCATGGACATTCAGGGACACATAATTTTAGTACTGTTTATGTGTGACATTGACAAGCTAAGAGGAGGTAAATTACAGTACATAGTTTGATGTTACAGAAGTGTACACCCTTACTTAGTTTCACTATGCGTTACGTGTAATCCACTATTTTTACTACAACACCTGACTGTTGTAGGAGGGATGGACAGGGACAGAGCAGAGATGTGATTCAAAGCAGAGACAACTGAGAGGGATGCTTGTAGGTGATGGACAGCAGAGTATCACTGACATGTCTAGATCTAATACAAGTCTACTGTTTTAACCTCTATTCCCCATACCTCCATCCTCCCATCTGCATCCCATTTTATGGGGAAATGTTGTACATACCTGGTATTGATGTATTCCTTTTTTTGAAGCATTCCTCTGCAAATGCTTTGTACATACACTGTCTGTGTGAGTAAAACCACATACAGATCTGTCCCCATAAGCAGTTTCTTGCCTTTCATAGGTAATGCTCATTAACAGATAATTGCCTGTGCAGCAATTTGTGACTAAGAATTGTTAATTGCATCCAAAATGGCTGAATTGCACTAACATTAGCCAATGACATGGCAATATATAAGGCCTTAATGTAGCCCCTTTCTTAGTTTTTGAGATGGACATTACTGAAGTGTGGAGACTACAGCATCACAGAGGGTAAGTACAAATACTAGCCACTGTGGAGATGTATGAAGTATGTCCACAGTTTTGCCTCATATGTTTGGTCAGTGTTCCAGGACAGTGTGGTCATCTGGCTGGTCACTGGCAAACATTGTGGGTTGAGGTTAAAAAGGGGAGAGAGACATGTGAGTGCCAAACTTCATACTCATTAGAATATGCATGCTAATGCAGTTGCTGCTACTTACTATCTGTATAGGCAAAACTGTGAAACATGTACCTATCTCTGGGCTTTTGCCCCCCCTTTATGTATGGTTGTGTCCAGATCCCTTGTTATAGGGGGTTGGAAGGTATGCTCGGTTTGTAGCAGCTACCTTAACATACAGTCATGCATGCTTCAGGCTACAGCTGCTGCTGCAGCCTAGGACACAATGAGGGGGATTGTGAAAACTTTGGAGGCCTGCAAGCTGTACATGTAACTGTGACAGCTGTGGCAGCCCTGTTGCTACAGCAAAGCCAGGGGAAGGGTACCCATTACAGTCCAATTGAGGCACGTGCTTAAGTTACATATGTTATGCAACAGTGCCAATCACAGAGTAGTAGGTGAGATATAGTTAGGCTATATGAATATGTGCAGTGTATCCTTACCTGTAGGCCTGTGACTTGCAAAACTGGGTAGCTGATAATTCAGTAGCAGTACCTTATAGGGATTAAAATTGCATGACTCAGTCATTACTTACTGTGTTCACAGCAATGTAATTGAAATGCAACATACTTTATTTGAACCCAGGACTGTGTGTGGCAAAATGTTCTGTATGCAAAGCATTTAACAGACTGAACTACTGAGTCAGTGCTGCAGCAGGTGTTTTTGCCAGATATATGTGCTGACATGCAGGCTGTGATACACATTGCCTGTATCCATCAGTATGTGCATGGCTTTCAAAGGCAGTTATTCTCCAGCACAGTCCCATTTGAACATATGTACTCTGCCATTGATCCCTTAGTAGGTGTGTTTGAAGATGTTGCGGGTAAAAGGGAACATTTATTTGGTATCCCAGGCCTCACATACTGCCATTATTATTTATTTGGCTGTCTAATGATGTATTTCTGCATCAGAGTCCAAAATACACTTCTATTTGTCACATTAGGTTTGATTTCAGTCTATTAGTGGCAATCAGTATATATTGCTGGAAACAGCTGCTTTAATTAAGATATGTGTGGCCTAGTGGATTAGTGGAGTAGTTGATAGGGGCCCGGGTATAAAACATGGCAGGGGAGATTAGTTTATACATGTGCCCAATACTGTGAGAAACACATAGGATCATTTAGGCATTTTAAATGCTAATTTAAGCTGGTTTGCGTGATGTGACATGATACTCATTGCGGTGCTCCATGGAAACCCATGCTAAAAAAATGAAATTCAAATTTAAAAATTAAAAGGAAAGGAAAGGAAAAAGAAGGTGATAGGACAGTGGTGAAATGGAGGCAAGCAGGAGAAAAACATAGTGAAAGGTAAGGATGTGCAGGACAGGTGTAATGAAGAACCATAGCTTTCCATTTCTTGTACAGCAGCAGCTGTGCAGTTTGACAGAGTTTGTGGATCATTTTGGACTCTTGAACTCCAGAGAGAGGGGTGAGGGCAACATAAATATGTTGTCAAGCCAACTGGAACAAATTAGTTGTGTCCAGCGGACACGTGTGCTAAAGGGAGAGCTATGTATAGGGCGATATTTTTTTTGATGGAGAGGTGCCATTTTATTTTTTGATAAGGACAGAGTGGAATGTTAGGGAAGGGATATAGGTACATCTGGGGAGGTAAGTTGTGCAGGTGAGGATGCAATTGCACACAGACAAGATGATAAGACATCAGACAGGGGTAGTGTGGCACATGAGTGGGGTAAACACCTTGGATGGTGAGGGTGTTGTGGAATCCAAAGTGCATGTGCCTCCATATGGTAGCATCATTACTGAGGTCCCCACTGCTCCTTCACTCCCTAGAAGGGTCTGTGCTGGATGCTGAGTGCCAGGGTCACCTGGCCCCACCAGGTTGTCGAATTTGTCCTCAATTCAGTGCAGGTGACGTTCATAGCTCCTATGAACAATCCTGTGTTCCATGGCTAGTAGTCAATCCTGAGTGACTATCACCCCTCTGCCACTGCTCCCAGGGGGGAATAGGCCCCATCCACTGAGGCAGTTCCATCCAAAGGTGGTGCAAGGCCAGCAGAAGGGACACCACTGGTTTGGGTCCCATACATACTGGGACCCAGTGCAATGACCAGCTGAGGTAGGGTAGGTGGATCAGCAGGAACCGGCCTACCCTGATGTGCTATGGTTATTGAGGTGAAGCAATACATTGAGTTTAGTTATGGACAAAACCATTGTTAGTAATAAAGCATGCCAGAACATTGAAAATAACCATATAACATTTCACATATTATGTGAAACATAACAATGAATAACAGAACAGTTAGTATATTAACAGCATGCCAGTAACAGTTATGGCATATGGCTAACAGAATAGGTAATTCAACAAGATATGTTAATATGCAACCATTGTAATACATAACAATAATAAAACACATGCCCCAAAATAAAGTTTATGGAACAACATATGTTAATAGTAAACCATAACCAATGCATAACAATAATAAATAGTTCAATATAGTTTGTAACAATAATAAATATTTGAAGATAAGGGGTGGGAGGACAGAGAACTATGTCCATCAATACCATTATAGGCTATATAGTTGACAATAGTACTGCTATCTACTCTACAGATCTGTCCTTTATTTATGTGTAAAAGTGCTCTATAGCTGCTGTAGCATGTTCATACCTGTCAACTATATGCATGGGACAGTATGGGTCAAGCAGTAACAACTGCAAGTACACAACTACACAGAACACTTACACATCAGGTGGACATATATAACTAGTAAGGTGTACTGCAGGCTGATGCAGTGTTACTTTGCTATTTACATAATCATGTCAATGATACATCTGTGACAGAGGGAAAACAGCAGTAATTACATTCTGTGACAGTGTGACACTTGACAGACATGTATGTGTACAGTACAGACAGTAAACAACTATCATGCCTGGCTTGGCAGGCATGGGGCTAGAACCCAATAGCAGTGACTGCAGAGGACATCTGCATCAAATGTATTAATTGACTGCAGCAACCTTTGACACACACTACAGGCCTGCAGCCATAACAAAGCTTACACATTTTATTTATTTTCTTTTCTTTTCTTTTATTATTATTACACTTATAGCCTGTATTTTATGCTATATTTTCACATTCCTGGTAATGATTGTAACAGTCTGTGACATGAGGACACACAATAATGTACTCATAATATGGAACACCTCACCCATTTACCTGTAGTTCCTGTGGAGAGAATATCTGTAAACATTATGTGATTGATACTGTAATATTTAGATTTACATACCACTGGATTCGAACCCTGGTCCGTGTGTGGCAAAAATGTACTTCATACACAGCATTTAGCAAACTGAGCTACTGAGTCACTGCTGATTACTAATTGACTGATATTTGTCTAGACTCTAGAGCTTACCTGGCACCAAACTATGACCTGGTAATAGTGGTACAGTTTTATACTTGACTGCAGTGACAGTTGAACATGCATGCATGACATTCAAGCATGACAAAGATACTAGGTAAAGGATACATTACTACATAGAATTCAGGTGTATACGATACATTGTTAGTGTGTTAAAATATTTGTGAAGTCAACAAACAATATCCAATTTTGGGTTATTATTTGCAGTGTACAACTAGTACACTGTTATACCTGACTGCAGCACCATACCCCACAGTTTGAATGCTTGTAGCTGACATGTAATGGTGAAAACAAGACAATCCTGCTGTACACAATTTACCTTGGTGTTATTGCTATTAGTCCATGTGTCATTGCAGACCAGTTGTCACAAGTCATGTCTTACAAATCAACTCTGAACCTACACTTATTGCACAACAGACTTTAGAAGATATACCTTCATGCAGATACTGATACTATTTTTTGTTTTAATTACAGAACAGCTTTAATAATTGATTTAATGCAAAACAGCCTTATTGCACAACAAACTTTATTGGACATACCTTCATGCAGGTACTGATACTATTTTGTGTTTTTATTGCGGAACACGTTTAATGATTGATATCTTGAAAACAGCCCTACATCCATGGTCATTGCACAACAGACTTTATTAGAGAAACCTTCAATCAGTTGATGGTATAATTTCATGTTTTTATTGCACAACAGTTGTCATTATGCAGATGTTTCAACACAGCTGTAATTCCACAGTTATTGCAGTACAGACTTGTATTGCGTATACTTTATTATGGTTAATGTTTTAGTCTTTCCTGCACTACAGCTGGCAGTATGCACTTCTTGCAGTACAGGTGTAAATCCACATTCATTGCAATACAATCTTTACTGTATATACCTAATCAGAGTTAATGCTTTACTCTTTCTTGCTTATTTGACTATAGATAGCAAAATACATCTGTACTCACCAAACTCATGGCTCAACCTGGCCAAGCGCCCGACATGCACCTCAATGTTGTGAGCCCTCTCCTCTGCAGCTGTTGGGAGAGAAGCACACCATTATGCATACCAGTTTAGCAGACATTCAAGATTAGATATTGGTAAAAGACAGGTAAAGGTACTTACATACATGTGGGACATTCCCACCCCAAAATGCTTGGACCCAGGTGTCCAAGGGAGCCCCCTTCCATCTTTTCAGGTCATCATGGTGGTGACAACACTGCTCACCTGTATAGGGGATACCAGTTGCACTGGTGAGGCCCCTTGCCAGCTTGTCCCAGGCCTACAACTTGCACTCTGAACCCTGGTAACCTCCCTGCATCAGCTGGCCCTCATGATTTTTGACAAGGAGTCTGACCATGACCCTGGACTCCTGAATACCCCATCGCTGCACCCAAAAGCATGGACCCTCTCCAACCCCTGCCATTGTATCCTTCAGAGACAGAACACCATAGGATTATGCTGCATTCCTGCCTATTGGGCTTAATATAGCCTGTTTTCTGGCCCTTATATGCCATTGGGCACTATTTAAAAATATGGCATGTCACTTAGCAGCATGCAAACTAGTGCAGCTGAGCTGAGCAGTGCTAAAACCCATATGCTGAGCAGTGCTTAGCGGTACACAAACCAGCTAAGCAGAGCCCAGCAGTGCATAAACATTTTCAGCCATTTTGTGTTTATGTGGTGCTTAGCAGGGCATAGCAGGTCTTAGCAGAGCTTAACTGAGTGCAGCAGGCCAGTATTTAAAAATAATTTGCATAATTTGCATTTTGAACAAAAATACCAACTTGCTCTTCCATGTATTCAAACCCTGCACCTACTGCACAAGGCCATAACTCTAACCATATAGCTACGCAGATACCTGCAATTCTGCTATACCTTTACATATACCTCTGATCTACCTTTAAACAGTGCTGCGCACCACAGCATGCCATGCAAACCTGCTTAGCTATGCGTAAACTTGACCTTTACAAACTAATTAAATATTTCCAGTTTCTATTTTTAGATGTCTGGCAGGTGTCTCGACACTGCTTAGCACTGCTCTGCTCCATGCCATGCTGCACAAGCTTGCTTTTTTAAAAAATAAAAAATAAATAAATTACATTGCTATAATACAATTAGACGGTGCAGGGAGTGCATTACTCATCTGGGGACACAGCACCACACTCCCTACACTGATTCAATAACCACGTCCCATGGCTCTCCCTTGGCAAAGCGCCATGATTAATATGCATGGTGTGCTGCTGAGGCAGAACCATGTACACTGCCATGGTAACAGTCTTTGTAGGATGTACACTATGCTTATTTGGATTTTATTAAATCTAGGGTTAATCTTTTATTGCATAGCCATAAAGTAATTTAATTTCAGCTAAATTTTTCTGAAGTTGAGTTCCTGTGTTTCAGTTTCCACTGTTAAAATATATACATTTAAACAGTTACAATAGCGCATGTACATTTTTGTTCTCTTTCAGTAGGGCACACTGTGGATGCATTTCAAGCACTTTGCAAAAACCTTTTTCAACACACGTCTGTACAAACAAGTTTGATATACATATAGCATACAGTTCTAATACAGTTATAACATGATCATCTTATATAAATAATGCTGACATTCACAAATGACACATAATTATTTACAAAATTCCAGATAGCTATGGTGGCAATATTTCCCTTTGTCACAGATACAGTAGCAAATCTGAATGTATATGCAGTTTTTTTACTGGCCCTGACTGGTGTCTGATTTTCTGCTACAAGATGTCTCTGTGTAAGTCTGTCCTCCTCTTTCTGCTATGATACACTTAACCTGATGTTTAACTACTCAGTCCCAGATCACCTGCTGGCAATGCCAGTGACATCTAAGGTTAGGGAAGAGATTGGACTCTCAGATTCACCACTGTTACTCATAGATGTTTAGGCTTGGCATATTACAAGGAGGTCCTACCCCTTAAATGCTGCTCTAGTTTAATAGGGCACTGTGACCTATGAGGTGTGGATCCATAGATGTAGCTCTACCAACTTTCTAAGGCAGAAACAACCTCCAGGCTTGTCCAGACACGTGACTCAGTCACAGTTTATAGCTTTTGCTTTAGATAGGGCCACAAAAGCAGCCTGCCATTAGCCAGCATACCTTCTCCCAATTCTTCACCTGGAAGAGAAGCAAGCAGACAAAGCCTCATCATTCCTCACTTCCCCCTGCCAGCTCTATCAAGTAGTTGGTCTGCTAATTGAACCTCTGTTTCCTGGGTCTTAATCAGGGCTTCATATCATTACTAGAGTTTTTAAATGCATATGTAACAGTTTAGAATGAGGACACAAAAACAGTAGGCTGATAGATACTGACTTGTGCCTCAAGTAGAGATATCATTAACCTTGTTTTCAGAATTTGGGAACACTGTTTTTCAGGTAAAGTGAGTATTTTTAGAACAGATATCAAGAAAGGAAAGGACTGGGCCGCTACCTCTCAACTGTGCAAGTTCTGGAGGTACATTATGATTTTTAGCTGGGTATCACCACCTTTGACATATTACCAATTGCTCTCTCTAAACATGATTTTCTGGATTTACTGACATTTCTTTGAGTGTGCAGCACCCCACATCAAGCAAACAACTGGAGGAGCATGCCATCAGGACAAGGAAACAAAGGAAAAGAAAGTGCATGAGACTGAGAAGGAAATGTACTGACATTAACGAGTGACTATATGACCTCACTCTAAAACAAAATTAAAAACAGTCCAGAGTCATGTGTCACTTTGTGTTGTCTTGCTGTATCAGACATTACAGAATACATTTTTTAATAAATAAAGTTTTTACTCCTTGTCTCTGAATTAAGCTATGAGAGACTCAAGTAGCATCAGTGAGTGAGGATGGGTGGTTATAGACCCTCATAGATTGAGGCTTAATAG
Source organism: Protopterus annectens (assembly GCF_019279795.1). Lineage (NCBI taxonomy): Eukaryota > Metazoa > Chordata > Ceratodontiformes > Protopteridae > Protopterus > Protopterus annectens. Next base: position 875,898,889 of record NC_056746.1, on the reverse strand, counting down.
CCACCGCTTCAGTTAATTGAGATAGGTAAAACTAAACAAACAAGCAGTTGTTTTAGGATTAATTATTCAAAAAAGACATGCTTTCTAACTGCAGTGAGTGTGTGTGTGTGTGTGTGTGTGTGTGTGTGTGTGTGTGTGTGTGTGTGTGTGTGTGTGTATGTGAGAGAGAGAGAGAGAGAGAGAGGGAGGGCGGGACCACATACTGGAAGTAAATCAGCAAAACTATATGGCATATGCATGCAGTACAAGAGGAAGCTAAAGTTTATGGCAAGCTAATGTTTTTATTTGGTATTGCTGCAGGATAACTCCAATGATTAATGTAAAATGGCTACTTTCTGGCTGATAAATGTTTATTTTGACAGTTTTCTTTTATTGGTATTTTAGCTATAAGCCTATGAGCCAGCTAGTGGTGTCAGGAATTTGGTTGGTGCACCAGCTAGTGGTGTCAGGAGTTTGGTTAGTCTGCCAGCTAGTGGTGTAGTCAGGAATTTGGTTAGTGAGCCAGCTAGAGGTGTTGTCAGGAATTTGGATAGTGTACAGTCTAATTTTGTAAGGAATTTGGTTAGTGTGCCATTTAGTGGTGTGTTCAGGAATTTGGTTAGTGAGCCTGCTAGTAGTGTTGTCAGGAATTTGGTTACTGAGCCAGATAGTGGTGTTGTCAGGAATTTATTTAGTAAGCCAGCTAGTGTTGTCAGGAATTTGGTTAGTGTGCCAGCTAGTGGTGTTTTCAGGAATTTTTTTTAGTAAACCAGCTAGTGTTGTCAGGAATTTTGTTAGTGTGCCAGCTAGTGTTGTCAGGAATTTGGTTAGTGGGCCAGCTGATGGTGTTGACAGGAATTTGAAAAATGTACACAACTTAGTCTGCACCTACCCTTCAATGCATCACCCACACCAGAAGTCAAACTGTTAAATGCTATTCAAAACCATCCCAGACTGTAAGTAGTATATCAAATGTGTATTGCACTCTGTCTCACTCATTTCACAGCTTAGAATTTAGCATTTAGTAATTCAGAAAAAATATATATTTTACTGAACATATGGCAGAACCGAGGAATGCCAGCACTGTATTAAACTGTATGAGATCAGGGTTTGCAGGCATTCCTCACAAAACAAGGTCACAAGCCCATTAGGGTTGAGTACAGATGTCAATGAATCTATTGCTGGCATGGCTGTTGGTCACACAATTCTAGTATTACCTCTTCTATAGCATACAGATTATACCTAGGCCATAAATTTAGAGGACATGGTCCAGAGTATCATCTGTTTTGGCTTTCATTGGAGTAAACAGGACAATAGATTCTATAACCCACTGTTAAATATGTTTTAAAAGAAACAAAACTGCTAAATGAAATTCAGACAGACATTCTCCAAAATATCGACATGCAGCCCATGACGATTAAAGGCAATTTGATCAACAGAGGCTTCTGAATGAAAGTCAGAATACATTCTATAAAATGCTGATAAAATGGATTTATGTAGACAGCACAGACAACTGTAATCTTAAAAAATAATGTAAACGAGAACACAATGGTGGAATACCAGTGGTATATCTACCGTTGCTGCAGTAAGAGATAAAATGATGAAAAAGTAATAATAATAAAGCCAGCAACGGACAGAAACAGGCAGCAAAAAATCCCAGCAGTTCAAGATCTCAGCAATTCAAATGACCACAAACAGTTCGAGACACAGTCCAATTCATGAACATAGAAAGGAAGCTGAGTTCAAAAACATAAAACACCTATAATTGTAGTCAACCATAGGTAAGCGCTTTCACAATATGGCTTCATCAGACCATCAAGCAACTACTAAAAACACACCCTATATATAATAAAGATAAAAACAACCAATGATGAAATTACATCAATTAAATCACAAGAAACATTTAAAGTAACAAGGACTTAAAAACGTAAATTAAATTAAAATACATATCCCTATAAATCAATAAATTATATTGGCAAAAACTAACTCATTGAACAAATAACATAAGAATATACAGAAAACATATATATAGAAGATATATATATGTAGTTGTTTTCTTACTATTCTGTATAGACCTATACTTATAATTATAAAATAGTGAAAAGTAGTAAACCTATGGCATTCAAGAGGCTTATTTATAAAGTCTCCTTTTAAAACAGGTTTGATGGATGCCCTTTTATTTAAACCACTGCCCCTATCAGCATGGAGCATAATGATCCAACAGGCCTCCCTATACTCAGTGTGTGTAGGTAAATCACCACCTCTGGCATTAGGATGGACAATTTTAATAACTCTAAAGCTGAAGATATGCGAAATATCAGTGTTAATGACATGTTTTGAAAGAGCATTATGCACCGAGCCCTTCCTAATATGATATAAATGTTCCCGCATTCTATCACACAAGATCCTATTGGTCTTGCCAACATAGAAAGAATGGCAAATGGAACACTCAGCCAGATAAATCACATGAGGGGTCATACAATTAGCAGATGCATAAAAAACAAAATCTTTACAGAGGTCTGGATGAGAAAAGGATGCACAAGTATTTATATATCCACAAAAATTACAGTTACTACAAGGTAAAGTTACACCAAACTGTGAAGAAGCATTGCCATGATTTTTATCATGGCAGAGAAGTCTCTTCAAATTCATACAAATCCTGTAGCGGAAAGAGGGTTTATCACCAACAATTTTACGTAAATCATTATCGACTTGTAATACTGCCCAGAACTGACTGAATACCTGTGCGACTTCCCTGTAGTCACTAGTATAAAATAAAGATACCTTGACTTCTGGGGTAGCCAACTTATCTTTATAGATGGTATGGTCATCTGGAACTGGTCCAAAATATGGACATGCTGTGGTCATTCTCAAAATACTAAGATCTGACCACTGTCTATCAATCTCAGTTTGAGTATAGCCACGTGCCATCAGCTTACAACTCAAATTATTAATCCCACCCAAGAAACCAGCTAGAGTAGGATTTAATCTAGATGCCCGTATGCCCTGGCCTCTAATACAGTTCTTGAAAATATAACCCGGGTGCATACTAGATCTGAAGAGGAAGGCATTTCTATGGCAAGTTTTTCGGTATACCCCAGTATTAATAATGTTACCAGGCAATTTCTCAATAAACAGGTCCAAAAATTCAATGTGGTCGTAAGACCAATTAAAGGTGAACTTCAAACAGGGCAAAAATTATTCATAATTTCGTGAAATAATTTCAAACTATCAACAGAGCCCTTCCACAACAGGAACAGGTCATCGACAAAACATCGATAAAATAGGACATGCTCCTTGAAGTCAGGAATGGAAAAAAGGCTATTGATCTCCCAATGGGCTAGAAACATTGGCGTAACTATTGGCACAGGACGTGCCCATAGCTATGCCATGTTTCTGAAGATACATATCGCCATTGAAAGTAAAAACATTGTTCTCAAGCACCATCTCTACAAAAACAGCATATAAGGTCAACTTTAACAGTGGTATATTCACTATGTGACAGGAGGTAATCATGTATGTACTGAATGCCCAAATCATTAGGTATCATCGTAAATAAAGATTGAACGTCAAAAGTTACAAAAATGACATTACTAATATCAATATTAGAAATAGTAGAAGTACATTGGTATAAATCTAATAAAAACTGTTTAGAATCCCTTAGGGCTACTGTATTCAGATCAATGACAGGTCTTAATGCCTTCTCAACATACAAGGAAAGTAGCTTGGTAACCCAGCCACCACCTGCCACTATCGGTCAAATAGGAGGATTAGTAGTATGTTTATGGACTTTGGGAAGGCCCTGTATAAGTGGAATCAAAGGATTTGCCACTTCTAAAAACGTGAAAGTTTCTTGTGTAACCAAATTGGCAGAAAAAACATCTGAAATGAACTTATTAACCAAGAATATCACTCTATGTACATCACCAACAGTAATTCTTTTATAAAAAATAACATCATTTAGCATCAGACACATAGATTGTTCATAATGGGCTTTATCCATGACCACTATCAAGCTTCCCTTATCTGCTGGTCGAATCACTACATGGTTATTATCTTGTAAAGCTCTCAATGCTGTTCTCTCACTATATGACAAGTTATTCTTATATCGTGTGTAATAATCATCACGTGTATCATAAATGTCAAACAGTTGATCCTCAGTCAATTTCAAGTAAGCCTCAAGAGGATGATTAATGGGTACAAAACTACTCAGTCTCCTAAGGTCAGAAGGGCCAGGAGGACCAGCATAGGTCTAGTCTGCAACCATAGTATTACCATGAATAAGACGTAACATAACATTTCTACAGAACATACGCAAATCTAAAATGGTATCGGATAACTTGCTCCTGCGAGTAGGAATAAAATTTAAACTTTTAACTAAAACTCATTTGATTCCACTTATACAGGGCCTTCCCAAGGTCCATAAACATACTACTAATCCCCCTGTGTCATTTTTGTAACTTGTGATGTCCAATCTTTATTTACGATGATACCTAATGATTTGGGCATTCAGTATATACATGACTATCTTCTGTCACATAGTGAATACACCCCTGTTAAAGATGACCTCACATGCTGTTTATTGGAGATGGTGCTTGAGAACAATGTTTTTACTTTCAATGGGGATATGTATCTTCAGAAACATGGCGTAGCTATGGGCACGTCCTGTGTCAATAGTTACGCCAATATGTTTCTAGCCCATTGGGAGATCAATAGCCTTTGTTCCATTCCTGACTTCAAGGAGCATGTCCTATTTTATCGACATTTTTGTCGATGACCTGTTCCTGTTGTGGAAGGGCTCTGTTGATAGTTTGAAAATATTTCACGAAATTATGAATAATAATGTTTTACCCTGTTTGAAGTTCACCTTTAATTGGTGTTATGACCACATTGAATTTTTGGACCTGTTTATTGAGAAAATGCCTGGTAACATTATTAATACTGGGGTATACCGAAAAACCTGTCATAGAAATGCCTTCCTCTTCAGATCTAGTATGCACCCAGGTTATATTTTCAAGAACCTTATTAGAGGCCAGGGCATACGGGCATCTAGATTAAATCCTACTCTAGCTGGTTTCTTGGGTGAGATTGATAATTTGAGTTGTAACCTGATGGCACATGGCTATACTCGAACTGACACTGATAGACAGTGGTCAGATCTTAGTATTTTGAGAATGACCACAGCATGTCCATATTTTGGACCAGTTCCAGATGACCATACCATCTATAAGGATGAGTTGGCTACCCCAGAAGTCAAGGTATCTTTATTTTATACTAGTGACTACAGGGAAGTCACACAGGTATTCAGTCAGTTCTGGGCAATACTACAAGTCGATAATGATTTATGTAAAATCGTTGGTGATAAACCCTCTTTCCGCTACAGGAATTGTATGAATTTGAAGAGACTTCTCTGCCATGATAAAAATCATGGCAATGCTTCTTCACAGTTTGGTGTAACTTTACCTTGTGGTAACTGTAATGTTTGTGGATATATAAATACTAGTGCATCCTTTTCTCATCCAGACCTCTATAAAGATTTTGTTTTTTATGCATCTGCTAATTGTATGACCCCTCGTGTGATTTATCTGGCTGAGTGTTCCATTTGCCATTCTTTCTATGTTGGCAAGACCAATAGGATCTTGTGTGATAGAATGCGGGAACATTTATATCATATTAGGAAGGGCTCGGTGCATAATGCTCTTTCAAAACATGTCATTAACACTGATATTTCGCATATCTTCAGCTTTAGAGTTATTGAAATTGTCCAACCTAGTGCCAGAGGTGGTGATTTACCTACACGCACTGAGTATAGGGAGGCCTGTTGGATCATTATGCTCCATGCTGATAGGGCCGTGGTTTAAACGAAAGGGCGTCCATCAAACCTGTTTTAAAGAAAAGGAGACTTTATAAATAAGCCTCTTGAATGCCATAGGTTTACTGCTTTTCACTATTTTATAATTATAAGTATATGTCTATACAGAATAGTAAGAAAACAACTACATATATATATATCTTCTATATATATGTTTTCTGTATATTCTTATGTTATTTGTCCAATGAGTTAGTTTTTGCCAATATAATTTATTGATTTATAGGGATATGTATTTTAATTTAATTTACGTTTTTAAGTCCTTGTTACTTTAAATGTTTCTTGTGATTTAATTGATGTAATTTCATCATTGGTTGTTTTTATCTTTATTATATATAGGGTGTGTTTTTAGTAGTTGCTTGATGGTCTGATGAAGCCATGTTGTGAAAGCGCTTACCTATGGTTGACTACAATTAAAGGTGTTTTATGTTTTTGAACTCAGCTTCCTTTCTATGTTCATGAATTGGACTGTGTCTCGAACTGTTTGTGGTCATTTGAATTGCTGAGATCTTGAACTGCTGGGATTTTGAGCTGCCTGTTTCTGTCTGTTGCTGGCTTTAGTATTATTAAAAAATAATGAATTGACCTAAGAGTTTGATCATGTTATGAGGTTTAGTTAATTGCATGAAATGGGTGAATGCGGTTAAACCTGTACTGTATAGTTAATCTGAAGATGGTTGCTGAAAAATTAGAACAGCAATAAAGTTTACATTATCATTATACTATTGTGTGTCTTACTGTCACTCTAATTACTGGCAAGCTATCTGTTCAACAGTATTAAAATACTGCACTTGTATAATAAAAACATAAAATCACTTTGTATGCCTTTATTTCCTTATTCTTCTTACACTGTCTATCGATTGCATGCATTTATCCTAAGAGAAGGAATATTTTTCCTGCGGTGTATTGCGGTCTTACGATAAAGACATGATAACATGATAATGTGCTTATGTTTTGCATCATTTTTTCACTCTTGAGTTTTTAAACTTGTGATTCTGAGTAGCATCCCACAATCCTACTAGGAGTGGGAGGACATAAATACAAGATTTATGCTAATTAGGTATCCAGATTTTTTTTTTATTGAAGGCACTAACTTTTGTAAGAGCCTTTGTACCTATTTTTGATGTCTGCTAGTTAAAACCATATATGTAGCAGCTATTTTAAAAAACTGAGTTGTAGGAAGTCATCTGCCAGTGAGAAAAGTCTGAATTTCAGAAAAAAAGATGTAAGGCTAACTTGGATATTTTGATGAGTGAAAGTCCTGGCACAGAAGTTAATAGCTATAGTAGAATAGGCAAGTTTTCTCTAGCATTTGGCAATGTTGTAATAGACACTGAAGTGTTTGCCTTTTTCTCCAAAACTCAGCAGAGGAAAGGACTGAACTGTTTGGATTATCATAGTGTAATAGTTGGTGCAACCCTGTTCAAACTATTTTCAATTGTTTCTGTTATTGTTTGAATGGGCAACTCCCTCTTGCTTGATAGCATGTTTTTGTTGCAGTTCCTGACTTCTGTAAACACAATAGAGAAGAAAGAAGTTCTGTTTTTACAGTACTGATGCCACAACTTGTCTCTGATGGATACCTGTTCTTTAATCTTTAGTGTGTTTCCAGGCAAGGATCTGGATTTGATTTAGTGCCTTGTAGGGGGCCACACTGCTGGAGAGAGCAGAAAGATGGAGATAAAGTATTAAACGGCAGATTCCAAAGAAAGGGTGAGCAGTGGAATCTAATCCAGGCTGCTGATTATAAGGTTGTATTTCATTATATTTGCTTGATGTCATATCTTGTTGGTTCTTTTCTGTACTGTTGTTACCACTATACAGGTGTAGGTAGAATAAAGACACAGTAGAGTCATGTGGAGGTGGCATAACCATTCACTGACATAGTAGGCAACTCAAGAAAATTGAAGTCCATGTCACATACTGGATGCACATAGCCTCATGGGTAATTGCTATTTAAAGACACATTAGCTATATATAAGAATATATTAGATTCATTTTCTTTATAGTTAGTCTTCAATTTGTAAGATTAATTAAAATTATTTATACTACAATGTGCTATGTATGTCATCTGAAATATATTTTTGAAAAACATTTATACAAAACTGCATAACATTTTACTATTTACACATAGCAGCTGTTATATCTGTCCTTTCTCTCGAGGCATGATTTAAAGTCATGTCATTTTCTCAGACTTTTGATTAATCTCCCAAATCTGGTTCATCTGATGCCATTTCTTTTTGTTACAGTTACAACCATTTGAGTTATCTTAGTAGGGAGAATAGTGTCATAGTCTAAGAGTCTTGGTAAACATAATCAGGTACAATGTTACAGTCAAAATATTCTTGCAAATCCAGAACAGCCTCTTTATCGAGTACTTGAGACATTTCATGGAATTCCTTTTTCATATTCAGTGAAGTATTTAGAGTGGAGAATAGTGGTGACAGTTGACATGACCCACCCCCATCCAACCGTATGTAAAATGGGAAGATGCGGTTATGATTATGATGATGATGATGACTCAATGATGAAGTTGAAGTTTCATTATTTTTGGAATGAAGTCAATCCTGTTTTATAAAGATTCCTTGTGTTTTCCCTCAGTAAATGACCCTTTGGGTCTTGATATTGTGAGATCTAGGAGTTGCAGCTGATTGCAGTACAACAGATTGTTGGTGCTCTAAATGTTTATCATTGGATTCTGAACTTTCACAATTTCTCCTGGAGAAAATAGGGATAACACTCTGTTTTTTCCTAAGAAAGCTTTTATTTCTGCTGCTTTTTTGTTAGAATTGTTTTAAAGTTGATAGAGACTCAAGTTGAAGCAACACTGAAAACTCTGACAGTACCTGTATTCTTCTCCCCATTGGTAAGTATGAAACAGATAGCCAAACTGGTTGCAGTGAAAGATTTCTGCATTTAACAAAGTTAGGTAAACTTTTTGCTTTGTCCTGGTACCATAGCCTACTTTTTGATGACATTTTGACTCTTAGGAGAACTGCTATCACTTGACCTGTAGACTGTAGCATACCTCTCAACTGTCCAGATTTTTGCCTCATATTTTTTATCTGTTCCTCATTAAATGTGTGGTTTTCTGGCAAACCACTGGGATAATCTGAGGACTGAGGTCACTAAATAATGGCACAGGTGACATTTGAGCTTCAAATTTCAAATCCTATATAAACTATATGTTAGCACAAACCTGTTACTCTAGAAACTTTTGAATTATATAACAGCAATATTTAAAATATGTCCCTAATTTGCCCCATCCCCACCCCATTTTGTCAGGCTTTGTCTAGATTTCTTGCAATAAGAGGTTGAGAGGTATATTTTGTAGCTATCTTTGACTGGCAGAAATATGTCTGAACTCCCACTCCTATTCAAATTTGTGAACATCTTGATTTACAAACTGGGGGTCATTACCTGACATAAGGATATCTGGAACCTCATGTCTTACTTTAAGCAATATAATGATTTGAATTAAATAAGATACCTCCCATTTTGATTTCTTCTGTCTTCTTTGAATAGAAATCATCAGAGATCAGATAACAACAGTCTTTAAACTAAAATCAGTCAGTAGCAAGTTTGCTCCATAGCCTTTCTGGATTTTCACTGGGAATTATCACTGTCCATCTCACTTTAGTGAAACATATTGCAAAACTGAAAGTTTCTGACCATTATTTTGATCTGATAAAGCATACCTGGCCAAAAGATAACATGGCCTGCTCTCTTTTTGCAGTTCACAATTCCAGGATGTTGTGCTTTATTATTCTGTCAAGCATCACATCTCATGGCTAGTAAGGCAGTGTTTTTGTCCTGGATTTAAGTAAAAACCTTGCATAAAGGTTATATTATCATGGAATTATTATTCTTATATCAGGTTTTATACTGAAACTTCTATTAGTTTAGCCATTCTGACATCACCAAGTGTCTCAGAAGCTGCACTTATGTATTATACTTGGCATAAAACAATAATTCTTGTAGCCTTTTCTTAGATATTGGTAGGTAGAGAATGACTTGAATCACTTCTAAGGCACAGTTTAACAAATCCTCATTCATTTTTCATAATAGATAAGCTCTGAGAAACTTTCTTCTCTAGCAAGCTCTGATTAGAGCTTGTTTAGTTGATAGCTTTCCATTTAGACAACTGCTTTCATTTTTGCTGCATTGGTTTGTATACATTGATGAGTTAAGATGTATTTCTCATATTTGACACCAGTCACACACAATTTGCAGTTGTGTTTTTTCAGTTTTAGATTGCTTTGTCATAGCCTAACAGCTTTCACTGTCTCTTATCATGCTATTTATTTTGTTTTTGTCCCTCACTAGTATATTATCAATGATGTATAAAAGACATTCCAAACTCTCAATAACCTATGTGATTGCTCTCTGGGAAGACTAAAGAAGTTGCAGAAATACAAGAAGACACCCTCTGTAATCTATAACATCCCAACTGTGGATTGAATATAAACACTTTTGAATTGTCTTAATCAAAACCAGAAGCCATGGTTAGCATCAAGCACTGAAAAATATTTTGCTACAAGCATCATGAACCCAACATCTTCAACACTCTTAAGGGTGTAATGCATCCACATAACTGCTTTTCACCACATGAAAACTTGCATTTTACCTGTCTCTGGCCTAGCACTCAAGTGTGGGGTCCTTTATTGCACTGTTCTAACGTGTTGCTACTTGTGTATCTGCTATCTTTAAACAAAACAAAAAAAACAAAAAAATCTTGCTTTTTTCCCACTTTCTGAAATTTAAAAAATGTTCAGTTACAGATTTGCTGTTCTGAACTGTTTGTAAGTTTCTTGGAGGCCATTGCTTGCTTGGGCTAAAGGGAAGTCTCTGTGTTCATCAGTGGCAGTGGTAAACACTGAACAGCCTGCCTGCCCCTGTGGGAGTGGTTACTGCCTAGAAACTGTAGTTTTATTGGCCATTTTGGGTCACTTCCAAACTCCTTGATCCCCCTCTCTTAAAACCCTGTTTTGCACATTTTTGTGGCTCCACAAAGTCTGCTCTTCACTTTTTCCCTTAGAACTGTTCCAAATCTCAAAGTAAGCACGCTATTTTCCTTCTAAAACCCAACAGTAGCTAGGATAAGTGTCTTATAAGTAAGCACTAATAAACTAAAAACTAAAAACTAAAGCACTACACCCTCTTATACTCCCTTTAAGTACTTGGCTCCCTATTGGTCCTTTTTGATCAAGTCAAAAAGTAATTCCTTATACTATTCTGGCATGTCCAAAAGTCAGTTTCAGGTTTACTCTCCAGTCCAGCTGGTGAATATGGGAATCTTGAGACAATGTTACAACTGCCTTATGTACACAGACCACCCTCTCCTCTTCCCAACAAGCTCAAATATATGTGAGAGATGCAACTATATAGTCAAACTGGAGGCTTAGCTCTCTCAACATAGTACTGGCATGGTCAGTTTGGAGGAGAAGGTAATCACACACACCAGAAATCCAGTCTCACATAGACCTATCACAACAGCAAACCAAACACATAAACACATAAAAACATACTTGGAGGCTCTAAATAAAAATCTGCCCAAGCAACAGAGACCTCCAAAGCAGACATCCAAGCAACTGCTACCCCACAACAATACCCACGTATCACATAGTTCACAAAGTCAGTGTGCCACATAGTCACAGCCCTTAAAGCTAAACAACACACCTAATACACTTGTAATAGGTGACTCTATTGTCAGACACACTGACGTCCCTCTCACTAGGCTGAACAAGGAGAAGGTCACTATAAGCTGCCTGTCGGGTGCCAGGATCCGCCACATAACACAAGCGCTCTGGTCACTCCAGAGCAAGTACAAATATGACTCCGTCATTGTCCATGCTGGTGTGAATGACCTGAGACGTACCTCCCTGGATTACATGAAAAGAGACATAGAGGAGCTCTCTGATCATGTGGCTCAGGCCGGTATGACCCTGACCTTGAGTAGCATCTTACCCTCACCAAGAATGATACCACAGTATAAAGACAAAATGATCAATTTCAACAATTGGCTAAAGTATTGGTGTCACTCAAAGGGGATCCAGTGTCTGTCAGCCTGGGATGACATGCTTGCCAAGCCACGATGCTTTGCTAGGGACGGCTTGCATCTGTCACCCCTGGGTTTTCGAATACTGGCCAAGGCTCTTGCCACTCCCATAGTGCCTTTTTTAGGCAAGGCTCAAAAGACAAACCCACCTCCTTAGACAACACAAGGAAAAAGAAACTAAGGGTAATGCTGCTCAACGCCAGAAGTCTAAACATCAAGATGCATGCACTCGAGGCTCTCCTCAGTATGGAGAATATGGATATCTGTGCAGTAACAGAAACCTGGTTCAAGGCTCCCGAGAGCACCCCAGCACTACCAGGCTATACCTCATACCATGCTTTTCGGCCCCAAAACTCGGACCGAACCACAAGAGGAGGGGGAGTATCCATATTCATCAAAGATACCCATACCTCCAGGCTAGTGGCACTGCACAAAGCATCTGAGACCATCCATGTGCAACTAACAGTGGGCAAAACTGCCTTCCAGTTTATAGCCTGCTACAGACCACCCTCCCAAACTCAGGAACCCCATTCGGCTTTCCTGAAGACACTGGAGAATATGAAGGCCTCTCCAAACACCATTATATTGGGTGACTTTAACTACCCAAACATAGACTGGGAGCACTACTCAAGCCCCAACACCCTAGCCCAACAGTTCCTAGAATTTATAAACTCAAATGCTATGGAACAATTGGTCACCACTCCCACAAGAGGGGAAAACATATTGGACCTGATCATCACCAACATGGAGACTCTATGTTCCATACCAGAGGTATACCCCTCATTGGTAAGATCTGACCATAAATTAATCACTATGGGCACCCATATCCCGTCCCCATCCCCAGCAAAGGAAACCACGGTCAAAAACTTCTCAAAAGCAAACTTCCCACTTCTCAAAACCGAGGTGGAATCCTTCAAAGCCCCAGGGCCAGTGGAAAATACGGCCCAAACCACAGAATCCTTCACAAACGCATTCTATGGATACTTACAGGAATGCATGGATCGTGCTATCCCAAATAAAACCAAGACACACTCCTCCAAAGGCAGGAGACCTGTCTGGTGGAACCCAGCAATAAATAAGCTGTACAACAGAAGGAGGAAGCTACTACATGATAGAGCAAAATCCCTGAAAGGTAAGACAACTCTGATCAGTACTAGCAAGAAACTACAATCTCTCATAAAATCATTTAAGGCTAGCTTCGAAAGAAAAATTGCACAAGATGCTAAAGATAATCACAAGGCTTTCTTTAGTTATGTCAGAAACCTGGGTGGAAACTCCCAAATATGCTCTGAGTTAGTGCAAAATGACAAAAATTACACTGAACCCATAGACATTGCCAACATCCTGGCAGACAGGTTCAGTGCAAACTTCTTCTCCCTCCTCCCCAAATGAGCAAATGACTATCCCAACAGAGTGTAGCCTCCCTGACATCACAGATGTACAGGTGAGAGCTGCCCTCTCCAAAGCAAAAAACACAGCATCAATGGGACCGGACGGTGTCCCGGCTGTGTTTTCCATGAACTCCAAGAAGAACTGAACCCTCACTTAAAATCACTGTTCAGTCTCAGCCTTACAACAGGATATGTACCCAAAGAATGGCGTACAGCAACAGTGGTCCCACTCCATAAAGTTGGTGCCACAATGGACCCCGGAAACTATCGCCCTATAAGCCTAACTAGCCTGGTCTGCAAAGCTATGGAGCGTATCATCATGGAACTCATAAACAAAGACATTGGGAACCTCCAAACACTGGATCCTACCCAATTCAGCTTTGTTAAGGGCAGATCTTGCCTCTTGAACCTGGTCAATTTCTTTGAAACAGTCACCAAGGCCATAGACGAAGGGAAGGTAGTCCACATAGCCTACCTTGACCTTGCAAAAGCCTTCAACACAATACCCCACTCGGGCATCATAAATAAGCTCACCAGCTTAAATATCAACCACTATGTCACAAGATGGGTTGCAAACTGGCTTAGGGATAGAACCCACATGGTCAGAATTGCAGGTGCCATGTCAGACTCTAAAGCAGTTACAAGTGGCATCCCACAAGGCTCAGTCCTGGGACCTCTCTTCTTTGGTATATATTTCTCTGAGGTACAGGCTAACACAGGAGGACTATGGCTGACAAAGTTTGCAGATGACTGCAAACTGGGAGCCATAATCGACTCGCTGGCTGACACAAGCATCCTCCAGAAAGGTCTCACAGAGATGGATAACTGGTGCTAGAGCCATGGCCTAAAACTAAATGCCAAAAAGTGCATAGTCATCCCCTTTGGTAAAAACAAAGTGCCCACAAATTACCACATAGGTGGTAATCCATTAAGTACGGAAGAAGTAATTAAGGATTTGGGGACCCAAGTAGATTGCAATCTCTCCTTTGACAATCACATTGCCAAAGTGGTTAGAAAGACATTCTATATAGCCCACCTTATCACGAAGGGGTTCACATCTAGATCAAGAGAGGTCATTGTGCCCCTCTACTCATCACTCATCAGGCCCATAATTGAATACAATGCCCCATTTGGGATGTACCTTACCCGACACCTGCTACAGCTAGAAAGACCCCAAAGAGGATCAAGGGACTCAAACAGATGCCCTACACATTTAGGCTAAAGAAACTCCAGCTCTACTCAGTTGCTTACTGCCTACTCAGAGGCGATCTGTGCCTGATGTATAAAGCCATGTCCAACCCAGAATTAATGGACATGCTCCACCTCAAGAAATCTAAATCCATCAGAACTACATGCTCCAGTGACTTAAACCTCAGCACAGAAATAAATAGAACATGCTGGAGGGACAGATTCATATCCCAGAGGCTCCCCTCACTCTGGAACAAAATCCCAATCCATGTCAGACAGAGTCCCTCAATGACCCTCTTCAAGAAGAATCTTGACTTTTGGATGGGAGATCGTAAATTTACCCCTGGAATCTCTTCTGTGTCACTGCTAGACAGAGGCACGGTAACCTAACCTTAAATGGGCTATCTTCTGTGACCTACTATACAGAGGCACAGTCAACTAATCTAAAAAGTGTGGCGAAAGACAAACACACTCTGGCTAGGCTTGTAAATGCCCTAGGGCAGATAGCCTAGTATCAACCTATGAACCTATGAAGGATATCTGTAGGTATCTGAACTTGTTGAACATATGTAGGATGTTAATGTCAATCTTGTGGAGGAGCCAAGGTAACTGGACATGCAGTATAGCACTCAATTCATATGTGTGGCCATGAGCAGTATACATGTAGTAGGTGATGTATGTGATGCGTGCACATACACAATGCACATTTTCAGGATATAACGGAACCTGTGTCCAAAAGAGTGTACACATGCTTACCATTGGGTGACAAAATAGGATACATACTGCAATGTACATGTCTCAGACACCTTGTTAATTGCCTCCAACCCAGTATTGCACACTATATGCACAGTAGTGTGGGATAGTGGAGTACCCAGGATATGGGCATTCAGTCAGGTCTTGCAAAAATGTGCAATACTATAGCCCTGCAGCTGATCGGGGCAAATTGCCCACAAAACAGTGTGGTGGATGCACAATGCACATAATTTGTGATACAGGGCAGTGATATCCTGAAGCCACTCTTTTTCTATCACCTCCTTTCATGTACCACAATCTTATCCATGGAAGGATGGCCCAACCTACCACAGGCCTAAGCCTACATATGCACCACATTGACTAGCACAATCCATACCAATAACAGGGATCCCACAGCACATGACAGTCCAGACATGTACTACTACATTTGTACTCTGTAACCATTCCAAAAACATGCATCTGGAGCATTTCTCCCCGGGCCTCCACTGAAAACAGGCTCTGTGGAACCTAGTCGGACATTCCCGGTCAACAAATGTTAAATAAATAAATAAATAAAAATAAATATGTAAACAGAGTAATCTAGAAAGTTTGAGTCATGTCTAGTATTCCACCTTTGGCTCAGAGGATGACAGGACTAACAAGAAACAGAGTACAAAACATTAGTCCAGATAAAATGCCTTTAGCTAGCAGATTTAGGAAACTCTGTCTCTCGCTCTCTGCCCTGATGCCCTCCCTATGGACAACATATGAACAAGAACATATAAACATCTACCTACTTAACTGAATAAACTACTTGAACCTTCAACAAGGCATCTTTATTCCTCACTCAGGGAGGGTATCACAGAAAAATAGTCTCTTAGATCTGCTAGTGAAAATTATTTATCTGTTACCATATGTAGGTATGGACCCCAAACACATTCCCACAGTGTGCAAATGGAGCCTTTTTTGCATAGTTGCATCATACACCATCCTAGCATATGTCAGACAGGGAGTGTATCCCTCTAAGACACCTGACTGTACATCTTATAAACAACAGCATCCAGGTGGCAATGAGGAAGATGGCTAGGAGCCTGCATGGACATGTAAGTTTCTGTCTGTAATGGTACTTGATAGCAATGTTTGTGGCATATCTCTCCTTGAAGTGGAACAGTGTTTATCACTCCAGTACCAGGTAACCCTTCTCCATTATCCTATGGTGTGTTGCTGGGGAGTTTCTTTGGAATACTACTCATCGGCTAGATATCTTTTTTTTCCTTTAGTACTCTATATAACTGCATGCAGTATTCTAGGTGAGATCTGACCAAGGACCTACATAGTGGTAGCTCTACCTCTTTGCTTTTGTAATCTACTCCCTGACAGATACACCATAGCAGTCTGTTTGCTGATGACAGCACCATTGCACAATTATACACTGTTTCTTTGTTGGTATGACCAGCACACCCACATACATATCATACCACATTGTCATTGGTTCCATACTTCCCAGCTGGTGTTTCAAATGAGGATCACTGTGGGACATTTGCGGTACATGACTGTTGCTAGCTTTCAGCCACTACTGTTTCCTTTTGGTCTATGTGCTCAGCCTTTATAAATAATTAACAAGCCACATTCATCATACCTCCAGTGCTACACCTATCTTTATGCTGATGACAATGTTCTCACTCTGTATGCAGTTATCCATATCTGCACAGACACATTGTAGGTAATGGACTCAACCCACACCTCGTGATACAGCATGACACACTTTTCCCCTTCTTCGCATACTGTGCTACCATCATGTTTTAGCTTGTGGTGCTGGCCCCATGGTCTCATCTTGTCCTCTCTTGTCTTATAAACATTGTGTGTGAGGCACAGTCAGTGATAGTGCTGTAATTCAGGTACATGTACATCTATCTGTGATACCGTTTAAAGTTCACATAACCCATTGATAATGCTAGAAATTAGTTTGAAAGACAGTTTCCTTCTAACTAGGAGCCCAAACCAGTTGGTATTTTATAGATTGCTGTCTATTGCAAATGCACGTTGTCCAGAAAAGTGCATCCCCATAACTGTCCCTGTCACAGATGTCATATTATCAGGCCAGTATTTACCTGGAAGTTCTCAACCCCTATTCCATGTGCTTAGATTCCACAAACAGCTGTTCAGTGGCATCTGCACATCTGCATTGGGCAGTGTTCTGCTGAAGATCATAGACATGAGGTTTGCCAGTTCAGTGCACATACATCCTATGACTCTGGGAGGCATTCTCCTCTGGCCCTCACCCCTCACATTGCCGGTGTTTGCCTACTGCTCACCTTGGCTTGCCCTTTTCCTGCCAACATTAGTTGTTCCTATTATCCATTTTCTGAAGTTAGACAGTAGCTTTGAATTTATTCAGTCATCTGTGATCTCCCTCCTGTTTGGGCTTATCCTTGCCACCACTATTCCTCCCTTTTATGCTTGTGTTATGAACCTATACTGCCTTTGTTTTCCTTCCACATCCCTTCTGCTAGCACCTTCTGCTAGCACCTTTTTGGCATAAGCATCTGCTGACATTACTGTCTTTATCGCATTTCCACTATGCCTCATTTACTGTGCTTCTTTCACCTCCCTAATCCATCCCTTCCAAGTCCTGTAGGCCCTAGATGTTGTTTTGCATGGTAGCTTCCTATTCCTCTGGTACTGCATTAACATTCATCACTCTTTTCCTACTTGTCACTTCCACACACCCTTGTTCATTGCCACAAGTGCTCCATCTCTGACACAGTCCCATGCCTTATTACCTCTGTCATTTTACTCCAACTGTCCTAAGTGTACCTTGACCACCACCAGCCACACAGAACATAACAGCCGTACAATATCCCCTGACAATATCATTGCTGTTTTGCATATACATTATCTGCCTGCTCTACAGTACTTACCATGAGATCACTATTAGCTAACGAGGCCATAATCTGCACAGTCAGGATGCCCTTTGCACTGGTTATGAGCATACACTGTATTCAAGCATGTCCAGTACTGACTTGCACTACTTGGATGATCTGCTCATATTACAGGATTCCACACAGCTCCTGTCTCCTATCTACACTGCAGCACAGTAACCCCCAGTCTGCCCTGGCAGGTTCATAGCCAGCATGTACCTGCCGCACACACTAGATTGTACAGTACATGCCATATGCATTATTGGTGACCATGGCTATGTTGCACATGCACCTAGCTGCTCAACATTTTACTTTCTGCCCTTATGCTTGCTAAGAACAGTATGCCAGCATATACCATGGATATACATTATGCATTGCAAAAGTACTCCTCGCAGCACCCGCAATGTGCACAGTAATGATTCCTTCTGCAATTCATACGCAGTTACATGTATTGGTAGCATATCTAAATACCCCTGTAGATTCTTTTTTATAAGACCCTTTGCTCCTACTACTATTAGAACTGTCTGGGTATCTTTCTTCCACATTGATCTCATTTCTGCCTGCAAATCCTGATATTTTATGACTTTGTGTCTCTCTGTACACAAGACACTGTAGTCAATGGGTGTGGTGACTTCAATGAGCAATGCTACTTTTGTCTTCTTTTCTTGGACCACTATATCCGGTTTTCTAGCATTTATCTTTTGAACTGTTGGTTATGGGTGATCCCATGTGATGCAGACTTTTTCATTTTCTATGATGCTTTGTTGCTCATGTTTCTAGTGTTTTTCACCCACTTCAGTACCATAATGTTTTCACAGTCCCCAGTGCAACAGTCTTGTCACATTATTATGCCTTTCAGTATACAGTCCTTCTGCCATTAGCATGTTACAATCAGCAACAAGGTGTGCAACTGTTTCCAATTCTGTTTTGCAAAACCTACATTTGTCTGTTTCTCCCACATGTTCAATGGACTTTGTAAACCAATGTGTATGCAGCCCAGTATCTTGGGCTGCCAATATTAACCTTTCATCTCTTGTTTTGAATTTGTCTCTCCTCAACCATTCCTGCATTTGTTCCTGATCAACATGAGGTTCTTCCAGAAGTTTTCTATACTTGCAACTATATTTATGCTTTTCATCATTTCTTGCCTTCTCATCTGATCCTTCACCTTATATTCTTTCTTTTGTTTTTTGGCACATTCAGTTGCTGCCTGATTTTTATCTACTTCTGGTTTGATTTCCATTCCTGCTTGATGCCGATATGCTTCTGCTACAGTAAGCAGAGAAGTCATCTTAGATTTATTCTCCTCATATTTCAAACCTTTCAATACATTTGGGTATTGTGAGGTCAGCAGATGTGTGGAGTCCTGTAAGATTTACCAGGTGATGGTCAAGGTCTTCATGGAGGAGATGTGTTCTAACTTTCTAGAGATGAAAAGGGATATGCAAGCAATTATGCATCATGGCTTCACTCATGCTTAAGCCAACCATGTGGAAGATGGTAGGCTCCATTAGGAAGATACCCTTTATGGATAAGTATAACTTTTCTGCCCCCTTATCCATCACCTACATACAAGCTTGTGTCTGTACAATATGGTGTATGTTGTATACAATAGCATACCCTTGCAAGTTCATACAGAAATGCGTTCTGTACGGTGCTGTTTTCTTCCTTTAACATTCTGTATGACACGCACTTCTCTATAACCTTCACACATACATTATACTTTCTCCAGTACGCAGTACCTCGATTCATCTGATCATTTCTTTTATACTCCATCCCTGACCCCCTTCTGTGCCCACAGAGCTGCAGGCTGTTTTCCCCAGATTCTGCACTTGCCCACTCCTATATCCTCTAGTTGTTTCTTTCTGGGAACCTTGTACATGACTGTTCAGTTGCTGGGCCCACCAGCTCATCAGGAAGTCAGCCTCAACTGGGCTTATTGTTAGTCCCCAGGAGTGAAGAATCTGATTGGGAGCAGTGAATGTGGTGCCTTGAAAACATCATATTTATGCCTGCTGGTCAGTTATCCTAGCTCTGGAGACAGCTACTGCAGGCATGTCAGTGCATTATTTCTGTCCCCTGCACTAAACCTAAGGTGCCCTGTAAAGGTTCTGGTCTCCACCAGAAGCTAGCCAGACATAATTTTTTCTCTTACCCTCCCCAGGGAGGGGAGAGCCGGCTATTAGTCACTACATCCTGTCTCCCAGCCAGCCCTACCTGGAGCTTTTGCCTGTTCTTAAACTCAGATTGCCAGTGGCATAGATATTTTGCCTCTATGCCATCTATCTGGCTTACACTCCTCTTATTATACCATGCACCTGATCCCTGTTATCATATTCTTCCACTGCTTCTTGACCACTGCTTTAGAGAGAGAGAAGTTTCTACACTATACACAAGGGACATGTCCTTGCCATGATAGTGAATCTTATTGGCTGTGTTAGAATGGTGCATCACATACAGACCCACACAGTAGCAAATGGGAGGCCCCTGTGGCCCTCACTTCCTCTTGCTCATGCAACTCCCCATAGGCAAATATACACAGCTGCTATATATGTCATGTGATATGCCAGTAGCTAGGATGACACAGCATAAACAATGTAATCTTACATGATATTGCAGATGCAATGATAGTCAGGGGTTGCCTGCCCATCCGCCATCCACCTCCATACCTGCTTGTGCTTTCTGAGACTGACAGTTAAAGATCCTGCAATCCATGGCCTGATGTATGCCATTAGAGGAACCTTCACATACACACATGCGTGCAGGCACACACACACATACATCTGTCATACCTGCTGTTCATACCTGCAGCTTTCCATGCCATGCATATGATCTGATTGCACTCATTTCCCCACAGCTTTCTGTGAAGGAGGTAGATGTGCTGCATTGACTTACATATTTGCATGTCATGGTTTGTATGCATCTGTCTGTGAAGCCAATGAACACTGATGGTGGACAAGACCACTATGTTTCCCTTATGGCCAAGGCTTGCTAATATTTGCAAGACTATGACTGCAGAAGGTCATGTGCTCACTGACATCTTTGATTCTCACAATTGGTGGTCATTGCTCCATTGCATGCACTGTGCATGACCTAGGTTTACCATACAATAGTGCTCAGCTTATGTCTCTCCACTAGGATTTCTACATGCAGTTATACCTTACAGGTATGAGACTTGCATAATTCATACTTGACTTCCATCCTAAGGGCACACCACTTGGAGATGTTCCCATTCAAACAGCACATGAATACATACAGAGCCAGATCTAGCACTAGGTGACCTAGGAAGTTGCCTAGGGCCCAGTGGCTGGGGGTCCTACTGGCCAGCTTGGAGGGCCCACAAGCCAGGGGGCTTCCACATACTTTTGAATTACCAAAAATGTAAACATTTCTGCAGTGTCTTCTCCTTTAAGAAGACACACACACACACACATGCTCACACTCTACATTTGTCGTGTGTGCTTCTTTAACATGACACACGCACACCAGTGCAGATGTAATGTAAACATTTTTTGCCATCTTTTCCACTTGGGAGAAACAGGCAGAATTTAACTGTTCCATTATTTTGAGTGTCTGTAAGTAAAATGCCCTACTAAAGGACGGCAGGCTAGTCAATTAGCTTAACAAAAAAATAAAAAATAAAATGGACCACCAAGGTCAATTGCTCCACTTTATTCAGACACACAAAAACCAAACAAACTAAGCGCTTTCGCCAGATGCCAAGTCCAGCTTCATCAGAGTCATTTGGTTAAACATCAAATAAGTTTTTAAATAAATACTTAGTCATCTTAAGAACCAATCACAAGTAATGTGTTTGTGACCTCATACAATTGTCATTTCACATTAAAGAAACAGTTCAAAAAGCCTGCCATACAATAGTTACAAATTCTATACAATAGTTAAAACATTGTCATCTCACACTATCAATTACTATATGGGTGAAAATGCAACAAAACATTATAATAAACATTAAAAATTAAAAATCTTTAAAACCATTATATAAATGTAAATATATAAACTTATATTGTCAACAAAGTAATATGTGTGTATAAAGCACAAACTGTGCTAGATCATGTTACCCTAAGTTTTAAAATGGGCATCAGGGTAATGCTATCATTTAACCCTGGTGAAGTCAAGGCATTTAACCTCAGGGTAATGCTATCATTTAACCCTGGTGAAGTCAAGGCATTTAACCTAAGCTGCCATTGTACTTCCATAGTTTCTACTTCAAGATGAATGTCTCCCCCTCTTTCACTAATACATCATCTATCTACAACAAAAAATAAAAACTTTTTAAAATTCATACAATGTTGACTGTGTACATAAAGTGCATTGTGCTCATCTTCACCTTTGATACTTCTCAAATGTTCCGAAATTCTATCACGCAGCCTGCGTATAGTCTTTCCAACATAGAAAGCTTCGCAGGCTGTGCCAGTTGCCACATAGACCAGTTTAGTACTATTACAATTACATTTACCAGGGCATGAAATATAAAATTTGTAGTCTTTTATACATAAATAAGGACCATCGTTAATAAATCGACAATATCTGCACATACCACACTTAGTCATTGATGAGGTATTGTATTTCTTCTTGGTAGGGTTACTTTCGAGTATATTTTTCATATTCCTACCCCTACCATACACTATTTGTGGTTCTATACCCAAAATGTCTTTAGTAGTTTTGTTTAAACACAATCTCCATGCATTTTTTAAATTAGAAGCATGTTGTGGAACTACTGGGTTATATTTTACCACAAATACCTCACCAGACTTATTGTTGTCATTCACTTTATGGATCACCGATAAATCACTTCTTAGTATCGGGGTATATACTTAGTTTGCTTAGTTCATTTGTTGTTTGTGTGTCTGAATAAAGTGGAGCAATTGACCTTGGTAGTCCGTTTTATTTTTTTGTTTAGTTGTGCTTGGTCCCTGTGGACTGGCTGTGTTTTATTTAGTCAATTAGCTTACACAGACTCCAGCCATGTATCTTTGTTACAGGATGCAGAAGCCTGAATCCTCTACACCAGCTACCAGACTGCTAAAGGAATTGTGAGTTTCAGTGCATTTTCAAGGAATTGTGAATTTCAATGCATTTTCAAGGAATTCTGGATTTCAGTGCATTTTCAGTACATTTTCAAGGAATTGTGAGTTTCAAGGGAAGAGAAGTTTACTGCTACTCATACAAAGTCTGTTTTCAATATGCAGCTATTTTGTTTGGCAAATAGCTTGTGCTGTAGAGTTTGAATGCAGTGTTAGTAGCACAACAGGCAGCATGCTTTCTTTTGGTGCAGATGGCTGTGGGTTCGACACTGTAGGGTGCTTTAAGGGGGGATGGGTGTATTGCACTCCTGAGGCCATATTCCTTTGGATGAGATGACTATGAACTTGTAACTGGTTTTACAGTCATTCTCTAATGCAATATTAATACCTTGCCAACTTTCTTTTAATGTAACAGGCAATTCTTCAAGGCACTGAATTTGTAGATGATACTCTGAAATATTAGGGTGTTTGCTAGTAGCAACCTCTTTTAGTTACAGATCTCTTTAATGTGCACTTATTCGGATGACTTTTACTTCTGGGGTATTTGTGCATATTGACTGATATTGGTGAACTGAGTGACCTTTTATTGTTGAAATGTTCTGAAACTGGTAGTTTTGTCATTGCTGGTTCATACATTTTGTTTCATTGCTTACTGCAAAAATGTTCAAAGCTACCAGTTTAAAACATGTTTTCTAACAAATGGTGCTGTATTATACCAGGAATATAATTTAATACAATTTAACACAATCAGGAATGTGAATCAAAAGACACATGCATGTTATGCATGATCCTAAAATGTGTGCAAGGAGCCTATGGTTTGAAAACAGCCCAAAGATAAATTTAATTCATCACACTGGCCAGATACATTTTCTTTGAATCTGGATGTCAGTGCCTGTTCAATGAATGTGAGTTTCAAGGGCAGAGAAGTTTACTGTTTATGCTAACTATATTTAAATTGTGAGACTATATTATTTGTTTAGCAAATGGCTATCAGTGTTTGTGCTATAAAATTTGAAATAAAGATTTTAAATTAAATCCAAATATCTGTAGTCATTGTTGAAGTAAAGAAGAAAATAGTATGCAGACTGACAGGTTTGAACAGTGTTTATGGTAAATGAAGAGAAATAGCAATAGAAAGTAATGGGATACTGGAATGTCTGGGGAGGTGATCCATTACCCTGCCTAGAACCCGATTTGGCCATGATCTGGCTCTCATTACATACCTCTGCTATGTTGCCTTCCATTCAGGTATGGGTCCATTCAGTCCTCGGTTAGGCAGCTATGACTGTAAGTGCTTAACTGACATGGTGCTGTATATTGGTAATGATCTGACAGCACCAGATGCAGTAGTAGCAGATTACAGATTACCATTCTATGTATAGTTTATGGCAGGATTCAAGACCCCAAACTAGTGTAGGTGGGATGAATGGACAGATTTTCCCAAGTTGTATGTTGTGGTCAAATTATGCATCACATCTACATGTTGTGCACTGAACAGCATATGTCTTACCTACCTCTCTTTCCTTATTGTCCTGACATGGTGCTCTATCCATTCACATGGGCATTGTGGATTTACTTTCTCACATATACAGATACTATGGCACAGAACTGTGTTCGATGATAGGACTTGACAATGCATTACAGCTCTATTTTGACACTGTAGTATGTGGTAGGTAACCCAATCTTTGGGATATACACATATTTTATTAACAGAATTACTGATGTGGTTGTCTGATGATAGGATAAAATATTTTATTTATTTGCAGTTTGTTAACCAGGAAAGTCAATTGGGCCAAAAATGAGCCCATTTTCAATGGAGGCCCAGGGAGAAAAGCTCCATAATATTACAAAGCTAATATCAACAAGGTTAACAAGTACAATACAATTTTCAAAACCTACTAAAACACAGTAACACATAAGACAGAATAATAACATTTGAGCAAGGTGCTGTAACAAAGCACTGAATGAAATTAAAACGCAGGTATTTTGGAGTACATAATGGAGTGCAGGTATTTATGCACTCAGAGTTTCACGAGGTGAGAGGGAGGAAGAATTAGAGGAGACTAGAACAGTGAGAGGTGAACAGGCAGAGTTATGAGAAAGGGAAAAAGGATGGGGAAGCAGAAATGATATGAGTGGGTCAGGTGGGGTGAGAGCAAGTGCATTCCCAGTGAGAAGAGAGATGGGAATGGAGCATGGTCTTGAAGGCAGAGTGGTTTTGGATGATTCGAATGTGGGGGGAAGTGAATTCCATAGACAAGCAAGGGAAAAAGACAGGAGAAATTGCCCAGGTGAGCATAAGGGTTTGTACACTTTGAGAAGGTTCTGGTTACTGGACTGAGTAGTCTGTCAGGATGATGCAACGTAAGTAAGGAAGAAAAGGAAGGGCAGTTATACGGTTTGAAAATTAGTTTGTGAGCAGTTAGCAGATGAATGCAAGAGTGATAGTGGGGTATTTCCAGCCAGTTCAAGGAGTGGAGTGCATCACAGTGGTGGGAGGAGGATTTGGTCCCAGTAACTTAGCAAACTTAGAGATTTTATTGTAGCAGGATGACAATTTTGACTTTAGGGAGGATTGAAGGTTGGCGAGAAGAGGGGCTCCATACAAGAGAGAGGGGATCAGGTAGGAAATAAAAAGTATATGTTTGGATAAGGGAGTGAGATAATGGCTGTGATGATACAGCATGCTGAGCTTTTGGTGTGTTTTTAATACTAGTTTGTAAATGAATGTCAAACTTTAAATGTTCATCAGTGATAACACCTAGAAGTTTTGTATGGGAGATGATTTCAATGGAAATCTTATTTGACTGATTGAGAGCAAGGTGATTATTCAGCATCCAAGACTTGGTACAAGAAAAGGCATCTTGTGTTAGTTGCTTCAGTTTGGGGAGGGATTGAGCATAGCAAATTATGGTGGAATTGTCCACGTATTGGACAAGTTTGGTATTAGGAATGCACTGATGAAAATTATTAATGAAGATGTTAAAAAGTAAGGGACCCTGTATAGATCCTTGTGGAACTCCTGTTGGAGTGTGAAGGAAGGAAGAGGTACTATTGTTCCACTTGATAGCTTGTTATCTATTAGAAAGGCAACTGGAAAACCAGTTAATAGAGATGGGGGAGAGATTGAGAAGAGAGTCTGGACAAGAGAAGTTTGTGGGAAACAGTATCGAAGGCCTTTGATAACTCTAGAAAAAGGCTAGATACAATGTTGCCAGAGTCTCGGGCACAGTTGATGATGTCATGGAAGGAGAGAAGGGCAGTGGTAGTACTATGTCCAGGTCTAAATCCGTGTTGAGTTGATGAAGGAAGTTGATCATCTAGGAGGTAGGGAAGGAGTTGTAAGTGTATGCATTTTTCAAGGACTTTTGAGATAGCGGACAGGATGGCTATAGGATGGAAGTTGGAGATTTCAGTATTGTTGCCTCCTTTGTGGAGGGGAATGATGGATGCTTTCTTCCAGAGGAGGGGTACATAGGATTCTTGGATTGAACGGTTGATAAGTATGGTGATGGGAAGAGCTATGCCATCTGCAGCTAGCTTGAGAAAGTTAAATAGAAGGTTGTTTGGGGCATGAGAGCATGGTTTCAGTTTTAGTAGAAGATTTTTTTTATGGTGTGTAGAGAGACAGGTTGTATAGTAAAGGGGGAGATGAGTAGTGTTGATGTCAGTGAGATTAGAGTTGAGGGTGTGGGATGAGGGTGGAGTAGAAGTGGTATTAGAGAATGATGTGGTGAGCTTGGCTATTGAATCAATAAATTGCTGTATGTCTTAGGTTAGGTTGCTTACTTAGCTTATATATGTGAATCACTATATGCTATAAATGTTTTTTTAGTTGTATAGCACAACTCTTAACAACTCCACGTTACTCATGTACGAACTGCATACACTGGCTCACAATGCAATGTGATGTGCGGATGTAGTGTATCTGATCCTATAGCAACCAGTTTATTACTAGAAATAGTATTTTTCCAGTTTGTTAGTCTGTGCTACCATAGGTTTATTCAAGATTGGTGTTAGCATTTACAGTCTAGCTTCTGCATTATTACCAACCAGTTTCTAGCATTTTAGAGTTGTACTGCAATATATTAAGAATATCAATCATATATAAGTAGTCATTTCTGTGTTTTGCTGTTTTGCTTCTCTGCTCTGCTGTTCTCCACACTGTTATAAGACTGCTCTACCCCTGTACTCCCCTACTGCATGCACTATCTCATCCACCTTCCTCTCTCCCCTCTCAATATTCCATCTCTACTAACCTCTCTCCACTCACCTCTCTCACTCACCTACACTCTCCTCTCTACACTCTCCTTACTCTCTTCTTCAACATATATACACAGACAATAACCCAGCCTCTCTCCCTGCTTTATTCCAGCTCACACGGTCTGTCTCAACTCCCTCCTGTCCAAGGAAACCTAAAGAGCTACTGGTGATACCACTATTACTTGACAGACCACAGTATCAAACTGTTTTTACCCAGAGGAAAACGTGTAATATATCATCTCTAAGTGCATGTAAGCTCCTGCAGGACTTTTTCCTCTAAGTACAATCTGCTTGTGTAAGACATTACTGTGCTGAGCACTCACCGATAGCATGCACACTCACAAGGACTACCCCCTTACCTTTTCAAGTCTGCTGTATCACCAGTGTTTCTACAGTAGGTGGCAGCCAAACTCCATAAATCCCCTCCTTGCCCAGTAAAGCAAATCCCGACCCGTTCTAGGTGCTTGCTTTCAAGTAACTTTTCTGTGCTCCTCTCAGATTTAACAAAACCTCTAACTAGTGATACAGATAAGAATTACATGCTAATAGCCAGTACATAAGTATTTTCTCTCCTAGACAGTGGATTTCACAGGTATAAATTGACAACAACTGTTACCTGTACATACTTGCAGTCATTGATACTTTTTTGCCCTCACCTCTGCTGGGGGAGCTCTGCCCACTCCATTCGACCTTAAGGCTCACTGTGCTCTCCTACCCTGCCCCCCCAATTCCCAGCCGCTCTGCTGGGAGAGCTCTGCCTGTTCTGTTTGCCCTTCAGACTCACTCCACTCCTCCTCCCTGCCCCCAATTTCCTCCCACCCCCACTACCTGTACATTTATCTATACCTAACTCCTCCCACACCTACCACTGTCCAATCATGTGTACCTCCTCCCACTCCTCATAGTACATACTTAAGGAAACAAACTCCAACTATACTATGTCCTTTACCAAACCACATCACCTAAGTTCAACAATACTCTTAGCACTACTAACCACCCATGGTTACCTTACACAACTCACTTACCCCTCCCATACTTCACCATCACAGTACATATCCAGTTTCCAACACACTATCCCACCATCCTTCTCCTCTATAACTCATGAACTCTACTCCTCTAACACAACCCTATTATATAAACACAAAATGCTACCTATCCTACCCCCACCCAACTTTCCCCACCATCCACACCCCAACAAATCTATTTTCCACCTGTACTTAAATTCTCCATCCACTTTAGACTATATAGCACACCTACTACACCAAATTTCCCTCTCTCTTTCTGGTGACATCCATCCCAATCCAGGCCCCACTAACACCCCATCCATCAATTCTTCCCCTCTCTCACACCCTGGAATCCCAAAGACAATTTGCATCACCACAATTAATACCTAAAGCCTTTGAAATAAAATCCCTATCCTCCATGCCTGACTTTCCCATAATCACCCTGACATAGTTGCCATCTCAGAAACTTGGCCTAAGCCACACATAAAAGACAATGAAATTCTACCATCAGGCTACCAAATGATCTGCAATGATAGACCTAGCAAGAAAGGAGGTGGTGTAGCCTTAATCTACTCCTCCTCCTATACAGTTACCTCATATACCAATCACATTCCAAAATTCGCCAACTCCAAATTAACTATAGCCTACCTAAAAATCATCAAACACAAATCAATATGTATAGCTGGCCTCTATATCCCTCCAGGCAACAACAGCATTCCAGTTCTAGAAGACATCCTCTCCTGGTTCTCCTCTAACATTAAAAATGAAACCTTTAGCCTAGGTGATGTAAACAATAACTGAACCACTATAAACTCTCAATCCCCTACTCAAACAATTAACCTCTTCAAATTCACCCAGATAGTAAACTCTCCTACCAGGCCAAACAAAGATGGAGTCTCTGGCACCATCATTGACTGGATATTAGCATCTCATCCTAACCTTATCTCAGACATAGGTATCCTCCCTGACCCTCTCAATGACTACCTGCCAGCATTTGCTGAACGGCACCCTTCTCCATTTCAAAAGCAACACCACTACATTCAAACCCATAACCTCACCAGTTTCAACCCACAAATATTTTAATACTGTCTAAAACTAATAGACTGGACCCTCTTAAAAACCTTGCCCCTTAACAATCCCATCAGCTACTTCAACAAAACCTTTCTGAACCTATTCAACAGCCATGTTCCTCTCAGAACCAAATGAGTTAAAACTAAAACCTCTTCCAGACTATCAAAATAAACTAAACAAACTATGCTTCTAAGTGACAAAAAGTGGAAACAATACCAAAACATTAAACTACCTAATGCCCTACTGGAATTTAAACAACTCCACTACACAGTAAAAAAATTAATAACTGGAGACCGCAAAATATATTATTCCGAGCTTCAATCTGAACACTCTACCAACCCAAGAAAATTCTGGAATACAGTCACCTCTTTCTTCCATCCCAGTAACAAAGACAACCCTTGCCCCAACCCTAATCTCACTGACCTAGAAACAGCCACTCTGTTTAACTCCTTCTTTGTGGAATGTATAGCCAAACTGACTACCAGCTTCCCTCATCCCCCTCCAACTTCATCCCCCCGTCCTCCTCCTACCCTTCAGACCATACATATCATACCCCCGCCTTCAACCTCAACCCTGTCCACACAAGCATAATAAAAAAACTGTTCCTCCAACTAAAACCATGCTGCAATGCACTAGATAATTTACCCCCATAGTTCCTCAAATTATCTGCCGACAGCATAGCCCTACCAATCTCCATTCTAATAAAGAGATCCATCCAAGAATCCTATGTTCCTTCAATCTGGAGATACATATTCATCATTCCACTCCATAATGGACGTAAAAACACCGACACCACCAATTTCAGGCCTATTGCCATCCTTTCTCCACTCTCAAAAATCCTGGAAAAATGTATTCATTCACAACTGATGCCATATCTAACACACAATAACCTCCTTATCCCCACACAGCATGGTTTCCACCCTGGTTACAGTACAATCACTGCCCTCCTCTCCTTCCTTGAGTCCATTAACCAAGCTTGTGACTCTGGCAAAATCATATCTACCCTGTTCCTAGACCTATCCAAAGTCTTTGACACTGTCTCTCACCCTATACTCCTATCTCAACTCTCCTCTCTCAGTCTCTCCCCTACTACCATATCCTGGTTCTCTAGCTACCTCTCTGAAAGGCAACAAGCTGTAAAATGGAAATCCTCAACCTCACCTTTTTTACACAACCCTACAGGTGTTCACCAAGTTTCTGTCCTCAGCCTCCTAATCTTCATTGCTCCATCTCAGATACTTCTCTAATCCAGTATGCAGATGATTCAACAATCATCTACTCTGCCAAACTCCCCCTCCACCCTACTACTAAAAACCCAGTTAGCTTTCTCTAAAACAACCACCTCACTCTAAATGCAAACAAAACAAAGCTAATGATCTTTTCTCCTTCTAGAAATGCCTCCATTGATAATACTTACTTTACTATACTAAGCTTATAACATCCCCATTGAAATTGTACCACACACTAAACTGCTTAGGGTCATCACTGATGAATATCTAAAATTCAACAGCCATATCCAAACAATTATCAAAAAAAACCATCAAAAACTAGGACTCCTGTACAGACACAATCGCTACCTTACTCCCTCCACCAGAAAGACCTTAGACTCCTCCTACATGCTCCAATCTCTCATCTACAGCACTCCTCTGCTCACCAACCTCCAACTCGGCTTACAATCCAAACTGGAATCCTGCTACAATAAAATCTACAAATTTGCCACCAATTCTAAAAACTCATCTCATCATTGCTTCTCCCTCCACTCTCTGCAATAGCTCGAGCTACCTAATTACTTGAACTTTCTTAAACTCACCACTGCCCATAAGCTCATCTTCAAGCCATCCAGCTGTCCCTCTCTCTCTCTACCACCTTAACCCCCTATATTCCTAACCACTCATTCCAATGAGAAAATCAAAACTTCCTACAAATCTACAAACATTCGCAGCCCCCTGGGCACCTTCTGCTATCATATTGCTTAGCTAAACTATGGAACTCACTTCCTCCCTCCCTTCAAAACACTTCAAACAACACCAACTTCAAATCCCTCCTCTACTCCTACCTATATTCAAAATGGGTATGTCCATGGTTTTCTCCAACATGAGCCCCTCCACTAACTACACCTATCCACTAGTTTCTCTCCAAGTTCAACAGTATTCCCTCTCCTGCATAGGGTTACCACCTGTCCCGCTTTGCGAGGGACAGTCCCTCTTTGGGCAGTTGTGTCCTGCAAAAAAATTGTAAAAATGGCAAATGTCCTGAGATTTCAGGACAAAATTATTTCCTACATGTCATGTAATAGTTGCATAAAACAGTTATTCTGTATCTGAAACTCCTAAATATTATAAGAAACAGAATAAGCAACTGAAATACTACAAGAATAAGCTTTAGTTAGGTAAAAAAGTGAAGTTCTGTACTTTGTACTGGCCGTGGGTATGTTTTGGCCTGCAAAATCTGGCATTTGTACCAAAAATGTCCCACTTTGGGCATTTGAAAAGGTGGCAACCCTACTCCTGCATCTATTTCAGCACTCAATCTTTCCCCAACTACTCCTACTTCTACTTCTCAAAACTCTGTTTAGTACTAACACCAGCTATTATTTTTGTCTAATTACTAAGCTCTATGAATACTATAGGACTGTTTTTTGCTGCACCATTTTTATATTATGTTCATCTTAATTCATATTTCTGTATATGTATTTTAACATTGTACAGTCAGAATGCAGAAGATGACTTCTTTGTTTGCATGTTTTGTTTATGACTACTTTGCTTTGTTGTACATGTTTGTTATTGTCAATGGAGCTTTTCTCCCCGGACCTCCACTGAAAACAGGCTCTTCTTGGCCCAGTGGATTTCCCCAGTCATCAAACGAAAGAAAGAAAGAAAGAAAGACAGAAAGAAAGAAAGAAAGAAAAAGAAAAAGAAAGAAAGAAAAAGAAATTACATATGCTATATGTATCTTTATGCCTACAGTGAACATCTCCTGCAGAGAGCTCCTTTTCCTCTACCTTTATCCTGTGCAGGAATGCAGGAGATTTATGTGCACATCCAGGTAGCAAGCTAATATGTACACACATCTCACACTACACATTGCACACAGAACACAATCAAGCATGACTCCAGTGTTATGCCAAGAACTAACGTACCATATTCCAGTGTGGCTTACCATCTTGTGGCATCATTTTTTTGGAATGCACTCCATCACAACACTAAATAAACGTATTATAGTCAGCCAACCCACCCATACCATCCTGGCTGTTATACCTGCAACAAACTATCTGTTTTGTTATGAAACATTGCTGGACAGAACAGTGCCTCACTAAAGCAACCCATTGTTTACTTCTGGCCAAATAACTGACACAAACATAAATAATTACTGCAGTTAATGTGTCTATGGTACATAGTGTGCCAGAACAACCATACATCACTGGGCCTACAAGTCTTTGAAAAGCCTTCCACGTCTTTTACTGTGTTATTGATTATGCAAGGTTAGAGCACACCTAACAGCCATATACTATGTTCTCACATAGGTGTTCTCACAAGGTATTATAAGATGCAATGCTAATGAGCCTCTGCATACCTGTACTGATGGCAATTTTTTTTTCAAATGGGTGGGTAAACAAGTGTCTGACTCACAGAAACTGTACTATGGATTACTCAGTATGGACTCCCCTAAGCCTGTGGCTATCTCTCTTTTTGAATTTACATAAATGTGTTGTTCTTTCACATGCAGATAACAGTAAATGCAGAGGTGCATAAAGAGCATCTCTGTGTTTGTAAATACATCATTCTGCCATGGTTTGGACATGTGTGCATAGACTGTCCTTAAGGGCCATTCCTGTACTGGTGCTGACATTGTAGTCAGCCATGGATGTACTGCAGCAGCAGTATAACTGTCATGTAAATGGGAAGACTTGGACTTTCTATATAGTTAAACTATTTGTGTACCATAATGTTAGATATTATAAGGCCATATTCACAGTAATCATGAATCCTGGCTACCAACCCTCATTCCACAGCATATACACTTCAGTACACAGACAGGCATGTTCAATGCATACATGGCATAGCAGTGCTGCTCTCCTGTGCCCCATAGTGTGGAATGTGGCCAGTAGTAGTGATCACACAGTGTCAAGGAGATAGATAAAATGTTGACCTGATAATAGTTTCATGATAACCTAAAATACTACCAACAGACCCATCACACGGGCTGTGAACAATAAATACAGATATCTACATGTGTTGATATGGTCTCTGTATTGCAAACATACCCTGTTATCACTACATGGCAACCACTACATTTGTATGAGTATTGCAATTGTATGTTGGCAGAAATAGTGTACACTATATATTTTAGTGGTCTTAATGATCTACAATGATTCTACCCCACCACTTCACTCCAATTGTACTAATGCGTATGTCTGAACAGTCCCTTCTTTTTAGGATTGCCACCTTTTCACTGGGCCAAAGTGGGACACATGGTGGTATGGCCAATACATACTACATCACTGTGGGTGTGGTTGTGGTTATAGGGTGTGGCCATGAACATGACATCACCCTGGGTGGGTGAAGGAGATGATGCAGTTACAGGCATGATAGTCTGAAGCTGCAACATACTGAACCCCCCCCTAACAAATCATTTAAATTATGGAGCTATTACAGTAAAAATGAAGTCTTACTGGGTAAACTTTTATGCACACCTTTACAGAACATTTAAAAATGTAAAATGACTGATATCATAACAGTGCAGTAGATCCCACGGTGGGTGGGAAACATTTTAACCATTGAAAACACAGCATTAACACAGCTGGTAGCAGTTGTATATACCTACAGCAGTGAAAGCCTCATCTCAGCAGAGAAAATAAATAAAAAGCACCTTTACAGACCATTAATGGTCACAGCTTTTAACCACTGACATTAAAACAAAACCGATGTCAGTGTAGCTTTAGCCCATTGTCTACTCCACATCTCAGCAAAGTAAGGAAAAAATAAAATATTTTTTTAAAGTATTAATACTATAATGGTACTAATTTATCCTGCACAAACAAGATAGAAATAGCACAGCCACAATGAAATTTATTACCACTAAACCCAAAGCACTATATTTTAATTCTCAAAAACAGCGCTAAAAAAACAAATAAATGAATAAATAAAATATACACACATTTCCACCTGCAGATGTAAACCATCCTGAAACATATTTCCATCTGCAAAACAAAACTATTCCTTGAAACAGCCATACTAGTGTATATTAGTAATATGCTGAAAGCATAAATTTACCTCTGAAC
This sequence comes from Protopterus annectens, assembly GCF_019279795.1. Classification (NCBI taxonomy): domain Eukaryota; kingdom Metazoa; phylum Chordata; order Ceratodontiformes; family Protopteridae; genus Protopterus; species Protopterus annectens. Next base: position 875,864,087 of record NC_056746.1, on the reverse strand, counting down.
ATACCCAGCCTTGAAAAAAAATATATATATATGTATATATATATATATATATATATATATATATATATATATATATATATACATATACGTACACAAATACACACATATATATATGTATATATATATATACATATACACATATATATATATACATATATATATATATATATATATATATATATATATATATATATATATATATATACACATATATATATATATATATATATATATACACATACACACACATATATCTATATATATATATCTATATATATATATATATATATATATATATATATATATATTTATACACATATGGATCCCCTACAAAATCCCGAACGCTCACTTTCCCGACACCCAAAATACCGAGACCACATGCCCGAAACACCAAAATACCGAAAAACCAAAACCGCAAAATTCAAAATCGCGAAAAGTATACCAAACATACAGTGCACACATGAACATTCACACACCTTCCCCAGAACACAAACAAACCTACACTACAGACAAGCAGGGGGGCAATCCCCCCTGCACCCCCATGTAGGGGGCTCTGCCCCGACACCCCCCTATTTAAATATTCTAACTCCAAGGTCGCACTACACAGACACACATGAAAAAAACAACACAAACCACCATTCCCCTTGCACACACACATCACATTCACAACACACACTTACACACACATTACAACCTCTAACCAACACACACACAGAAATACTTACCCTACCTTCCACATACCCATTCACAAATCGCAACACCAGAACTGCAAATTTCAACATCTCCGATCATCGGGATTTTGAAATTCGAGCTTCTGGGGTTTTGGTATTTCAAGCTTTCAGCTTTATGATCTTGGGATTCTGAAATTCGGTATTTCAGAATTTCGAGATTATAAAGTGCTCCCATATATACATAGTGGTAGTGGGATGGGTGGTAACCTTATTTCTTGCATGACATATAACCAATTGCAGTTATATCAGATATATCTGCCCTGTGTAGCTAGAGCCATTTTCAAGTGACCCACACACTTGGCCTTGTGACATACCATTGCCCCTGTTCAGCTTTATGAGTTGCTGTTCCTCATTAAATGTCTGCCCTTCCTGAGGTATGAATATTACAGTGTTTGCAGCTTTAGACAGGGCAACATGACCATAGTGTAACACATACCTACTTATGTACGACAAGCAACCTGTGTGCCTCCTAGTACACATTTACCATGCCATCAGTCACATCCATTTTGTGCACCTTGCTGGGAATATTTAGGATAGACACAGGACACAGTAATATTGCCTTCTGTGTTCCCTCATACTACTAAACTGTTGCTATCCTAGTAATGTATGCTGCACTATTAGCAAACTGCTCTCCAGTATGCATATTACCCACGCGTTCTTTATGGCGGTATCTTGCAGCAGATGACCTACATGCCATGGATGCTTCAATAGGTCTGCATCGGCCTGATCAGGATTCCTTTTCCCACTTGTATCCCTGTCATTATGTGATGCCTTCACATCTGATACTGTACAAGCACCTTTCTCCCATCTTTCTAGCAGGCAGTACAGACACCTTGCTTCTCTCTGACTCAGTAGTGTATATCATGTCTCAGTGATGAACACAATGTCTAGTGTTCTCCAGCTCTTATCTTTGGCCACCAACAATACTGTGCATGTACAGACATCTCACAGGTAAGATTTCATTTGCCTATCACATGACTTGCAGTACTCCTGTGACATGTTTTCACTGGTCTATGATTCAATCCTATTCAACCGCAATTTAGCAAATATGTCATAACTGTTTTTTTTTTTCCCACTTCATATTGCAATTCATGTTTGTATTATACTAATTTACCTTTAATTTCTCTAAACTGGCTAACATTTCTCTAAATATTAAATCATTGTCATATATGTTTATCTGTTCTGAAACAATGGGCAGTATTCTTTAAAGATCATTGAATCAGGCACATTACAGCCATACTTTTCAACTGTACATATTTTTGCAGAATGTCCAGATTTTTGCCTCATATTTTTGGCTTGTTTTTCATAAAATTGTGGTTTTTTTTGGCAAGTTAGTGCAAATTATTAAAGACTGAAGTTAGAAAATAGAGAAAGACATTTGAGTTTTAGACTTCATGCCCTTCGGAAAATTCATGCTAATACAAAACCTATTATTCTATCAAATTTCTAAGTGTGTAAGAGCAATATTTAAAAACTGTCCCTATTTTTGGGCATTTGTCCCACTTTTATTTATGGCATTGTCCAGATTTCTAGCTCTAAGAGGTTGAGAGGTATCCATTACACCGATATCAGCACTAAAGTTGTAGATAACAATGTAATATGTAAATTTGCCACAGTGAACCCAGAATACCTTAGCACACAAGGGGGTATCTCAGTAGCAACGGTGCACTAAAACATACCTACAAATAATCAACAGGTAATGAAAAATCGCTGTCAAAGCACGATGTACATTAACAAAATTACAGAAAGATTATCACAATTCAAGTATCCTGACAGTTCTACATACATAGCATAACAGAATCTCGCTAAGCTTAAGGGCAAGTATGGAATATAATTAACTCTATTATAAAAAAGCTAGTGCTATCCCAATGTAAACTGCATGGCATTTGTAACACATATCTTCAGAAATCTGTCCAGTAATATTAGAGAAAACTATGGATATTTCTGTAATTCATCTATTAACAAAGTATACTTGATTACAAGCCGCATGCCATTTCTAATACATATCTTCAACAAAATATCCAGTAAGCTTAGAGGCAACTACAGATATCTCCATAAATCATGTACTAATAAAATATACTTCCTTGCACTTAGGATTTCAACAGAATCCATAAAATTTCTAACAAATATTAAAAAAGGCAAAAAGTAATCATGGCCACATTGCCAAAGCTAACATTAGCTAACAATGGGTGCGAGATTTGTGTGGGGAACACAAGTAATGCACACACCCAAGGAAAGTAGGAGATATAAAAGAAGATGTAGGGTATGGGTGATGAAGATGGGCACACAAGAGGGATGTTTGAACTGGAAAATCAAAGGGAAAGTCAGGGGGCATGGGCATTTTCTTTTTTTTGGTGGGAATAAGTCTCTTTGTTTTTAAGAATAGAAGGAAAAGCAAAGATAGGGAAGAGGAGGAGAAGGCCATCACAGCAAGTATACACATAGAACAAATAATACACAAAATACAAAGGTTGGAAAAAACAGTAAGTACAGGTACACAGACATTACACTGTACAACATGGGCAATGGAAAGTTGTCAAACAGGGTGGGGAGTAACACCAGCCATGTTGAAATGCAAAAAAACATATCTACCTATGCACTATTATGTTATGGCATTTTGCAAACTGTGCGGTAGTCATACCTAGATGTGTATGACCAATGACAGATGTGCATTGTAGGGTAATAAAGATCACATACAAATTGGATAAAGAAACACATATCAAGTAATCTGTTAGAAGTGCAACTATAAGCCAAGCAACATCACAGATAAACAAATGCAAGTCTAACAATGCTAGATAACTTCAGCAGAGCGCAGACCCAAACATCCAGCCATGCATGTGAAAGGCAAACAGCCAAGCACAGTGCCAAACAACAGCACTGCAGCTAAGCAGCCAAATGGCAGCTAAATAGACAAGTAGGTGTACACAACCCAAACAAATGTGTAAGGACTGCATATATGTCACACACATATGGTATGCCAAAGGTAACATACAGGTATAGGAGTATATGTATGACTTCCAGTGGCCTAAATTGAATGTACATGAAAGCAAAGTCAATACACATATGCACACCGATGACATGTAAGAATATTTAAAGAAATATAACACTACAGCTTAAAAAATATATCAGGTTGTGCACATAGATTTCAACAATTTACACAGGTTAGCACACAAGTATAACCAGAACAAGGATGGATTGCAGGCAGTAGACATTAACTTGTGTGCAGATGTCCTGCATCTGTAAAATGACCATACATTTGGCACATGTTCACCGTGTCAACAATGTAATACATGGCAGTGGTGAATAATTGCAACAAAGACAAACATTTCTGCAAAATATAATACAAAAATGTGAAGGTTGAAGGGAGGTGGACAACCTGGGCCTACATCAGGGAAAAGCAGGACGAGGTAAGCTGACACACTGCAAATGCATGCGTATAACACACAAGATGCTATAGAAGCCAATCCAAAATACATTTAAGCAAACTGGAAATGTATGGCACATAGGCAGAATGATTTCTGATGTCCACAGAAATGGCCATGTATAAATCACACATACACAGTATTGTGCAATCATGTAACATCAACATATGCATAAGTGTTTTAAATGCATACACATATACTGTCATGCAAATGTTAAAAAAACAACCACAGGTGATCGTCACACACTCTGCTCATTACCGAACAGTGGATATTCCTGTGAGCATCATTACAATACGTCAGAGGTAGGTCAATGAATGCTCACATGTCAGAGGTACAACTGTAGGCCACTATCGATCTGACTATGTGCAGAAGACATGTACAATCAGTTAATGTGTACAGCTATTTGTGGAAGGTGTGAATTTATGTGAATAACTAACGGATGCGGAAATGTAAGATACTGCAAACACGGCATCATGTAGTGTTACAGAATACATTATCTTTAACACTGTGTATACATTAATGCTACATTTTTTCATGCAGTCAGAAAAGTAGGAGTGCCCATAGCTATGACATACCTGTATTTGACCCCACATGGCATCAGCATTGTCAAGACATGGCACACAACACCACACCATGCCATGTCAGTGGGACACCATGACAACTGTCATCCAAAACACATGGGAAATGGCATGTACTTCTGCTGCCCACACATGGTATGGCAATACACAAATCCAAAAGATACCATAGTGGGAGTGCTGGACAATGGGTTTACAGGCTAATTGTTGCAGCACTAGCTGCAGGTTAACTGCCATATTGAATAGACAGCTGAATGTGATGAAAGGTGTAATGTGTTAATGCAAGTCATGTGCACATTGAAACATAATTAAGTTTCATACAGTGATAACACATGAGCACATAAGCTATGTGGCATGAATACACAAGAGTGTATATACAAGCCCAATTAATTATATGGCATGTTAGCAGCATAACACGATTGGAGCACACAGTCAATATTTATGGAATGGAGGGACCAGGCTGATGGGGCTGAGAATCACGAATGACCTCACGGTCTATCTCCCTGAATGAGTTGCTTATAGCCCTTGCCATGACCTGGCAGGATGTCCCCATCATGTGTCTCATCTGTGTTTGAAACACATCTGTCCCAACCTCCTGGATATCCTCCCAGTTATCTTCTCTGTTCTGGTCCTGGTGTCATCTCCTTTGAGGTGCAGCAGGCATGATGGCTCGGGCAAGTGCAGGTCTAGCTTACTCATCATTGTCACCATCATTATCATCATCTGATGACTCCAGCTGTGGTCTGGCATGTGCTCATTGTCTGTATCTGATAGGCAAACTTCTATGGGTCCCACAATCTGTCAAGATGAAATGCAAAACACAACAGAAATGAAAAGCAAATGCCTATCATGCAGCACATTCCCATGACAATCATAGCTGATCTTAATATGGAACTGATGTGCATATCTGCAATCTAACATACTTAATTAACATACCATCCACTGGTGAGTTCTGCAAATACAAATACAAGAAAGAAGGTATAGTAGCATACATCAAACTCCTTATTTAAAACACAGTTTAATTTTAAATGACACTAACATTAGCAAGTAGCAGAATTATAATCAACACAATTGCTACTAGTGATTAGCTCCTAATGCACATAACACATTCCCTATGTCACTTTATCTATAGTTATGGATGTGACCAATAACAGAACAAGTCAGGGAGAATGTATCCATCACAATGTGAGCAGCTCAATCAAGGCCATGCAATGACATGCATAACAGTTTAACAGTGGGAATCATGACATCACCTGAACATTTGAATATTGGCCAGCATAAACCATGACAAGCGTATGCAAAGCAAGCACATGTAACATATCCCGACATTTGAAAGAAACCATGCCAGACACTGCCCCATGCCACATTAACCTAACCGAACTTTAACAAAATAAAAACTTGCAAACATCAACATCATTGTGACCTGCAGTGTTTAATAATGTTCTCTACCTGAGTAAACTGCTCAATTGAGTATATGGCAGTATGTCATTATCCACTTTTTCCCCTTACATATGTTCCCAGAGCAGCTGTCTGTATGTGAATATAAATGTGAGGTTCAGCTGAAATTTCCCAACCACTCTCCACCTGAAAGTCCAAAGGGAATACCATATACCATAATCTACACGACCATTACTTACCATATACCATAATCCCCACAATCATTATTTACCATATACCACATTCCACACAACCATGACTAGGGAACAGGTCTTTAATGCACTTTCCAAGGTTAAATACACTGCATCGAGAGCTCCAATAACATTTTGAGATGCTTATTAAATAGCATGAAACGTGACCTCTCTGGAACACTGGAATCACTTTCAGCTAGAGCTTACAGTCTGGTTTTATGCCCAAGGAATAGAAGATGGTGTGACATCCATGCCCTGGCTCAACAATCAGGGAGCCTCAATCCTCACCACTAACACCAGAGAGGGCATGTCATAAATGAGGAAAGGATAAAAAATACACACAGTAAAGTGCAATTTCCCTCAAAAGCACACACAGAGATCACAGTCAGTCCAGAGCTGGTTGCTCCCTTGCTCTCCAGGTCCCCAATAAGACTCCCCACTGACACAGCTATAGGGTCCAGATCTCAGCCTAGCTGGGCAAGCTAAAATCTCCAGCACCCTCTCTGTCCAACCAGTGCTTCATGTCCTTGCCCAAGTAGATGACACACACACACTTTGAGATAAGAGTTTATACAACCTCACAGACACTTCTGGGGAAGGCTGTCACAGGTTCTCCAACTGTGCCTCTTTTACCCAGACTATACGGTACTACCCTGCCACCACCCAGCTAATAATTATCAGCTACTCAAAGGCCCTTAAAGGGGTGTCCAATTATCACTGTGTAATATTATTATCCAATTGGTAGATGTGACTAAACAGTCAATGCTTATTAGAGTGACTTGGTACAGTTATCACTATAAATATGCAATGTACTCTAGAGCTTAAATTATCTCTACACAAACCAGCCACCATTAAAAGGTTTTAAAATATTCAATAATAAATAATTAAAACCACAAGACAATACTTTCTACTATACAGTCAGTGCTAGTCAAGAGTTCAGAGATCACACAGAAATACTTAAAATAATTCATTAGTTCGTCACAGAAAAACACTTAGTCTAATCTTTCTAGCTTCTAGCTATCACTAAAAGAAAACACAAGTCTAAGATAACTTACATGTGAGCAAGAGGCAGTGCAGTGAGTTGGATGATCAAGACAAAAATGTGTAATGCCTTCTGATTCTCTCTGTTTAAATTGCTATTGCAGTTCTGATAAACATTACATCATCTTTTTTACACTTTCCTGGTGTTCCCAGGCTACACATTAACTGCATTTACATTCTTAACATCTCCCTTTTGTTACCTTGCAGCTGGTCAGGAACAGAGCAATAAAAATACATTTGCATGTTTAAATCTAGCAATTTAACTCTTGGTTAAAACAATAGAAAGAATTTCTTCAACCAGACTTTTCGGTGCCACTGCTACTTTAAGAGGTCACTACATGGTTTACTTTGGTCAGTAGAGTGCACTGTTGTCACATTTATTTCCAGTTCCACATGTAACAGTATTTCTTTACCTTTAAGACAACAAGCCTGTAGTTTACATTCATATTTACAAATGACAGAATTATCTGCAAAATTCTATCTGGCTAGGCTGGCAGCCTTCACCCTTCTCTACCAGTCTTCACAGATGGCTACAGTCATTCTCCTACTCAAAGAAGATCCAACCACTGATCAGGATATATACAGGTCCATAAGTCTGACCAGTCTCATATGTAAGGCCATGGAAAGAATCATCATGGACATGATAAAGGAGGACAACGGTAACATGAAAATGCTGGTCCTATCACAGTTTGGCTAAATGAAGGAATGTCATGCCTATTAAATCTGGTGGATGTTTTTGAGAGGGTCACCAAAGCAATGGATGTGAGCAGGACCGTGCATAAAGCTTATCTCTACCTGGCCAAGGCTTTTGATACAAAACCCCACTCAGGCATTATAGAGAAGCTCACTAGATTAAGTATAAACCCTGTCAGAATAGTCAGGGTCAGAATAGGTTAGGACCCTCCACCAGGAGCCCAGTTACTAGCAAATTCCCTCATGGCTCACTACTGAGGCCATTGCTTTTGGCATCTATTTCTCTGAAGTGGAAGCAAATAGTGAAGGTTTATGGCTGACTAAGTTTGCAGATGAGTGCATGCTGGGGGTTATCACCAATTCCCATGAAGACACAAGCTTTCTTCAAAAAGACCTATCTCTGACTAACAAATGGTGCCAAATCCATGTTCTTAAAATCATTTCTAAGAACTGCATAATTGTACCCTTTGAAAGGCAGCCATCCTGTATAATTGATATGTTTATAATACACCCTCAGTCAACTGAGTGGTCAGGAATCTGTGTATGCATTTAGACAGTAGCCTTGCCATTGACCACCATGTGGCCACAGTGGTGAGAAAATCCTTTTGTGTTGCACAAATTATAAATAAGGCATGGCAAATAGGTCCAAAGAGGTCATTATCTCACTGAAGTCTGCCTTTATCAACAACAATCATAGAGTACAATGCTCCCTTCAGTATGTACCTGACCAGATATATGCACAAACTACAACTACATCATAGTTTCAATAAAAAAGAATACAAGACGTAACAAACCTGACTTATGCAGAGCACCTTAAAGATCTTTCCCTTATTCGGTCTGGTATACATTGCTGAGGGTGATCAATAATTGGCATACAAGGCATCTGCAAACTCCAAAGTTATGAATCTCCTGCATATTCATAATTTAAGCAGTACCAGAAATACAAGAACCAGGAATTTGTCTGTAACTTAAATACTTAACACCGAAAGTGTGATAAGAGACCTTGGGACACAGGTGGACAGTAGTCTTTCCTTTGATAATCACATCACCACAGTAGTCAGGAAATCCTTCTACATGGCACACCTCATCACAAAAGGTTTCTCATCCAGAAAAAAAAGAGGTCATTGTTCCCCTCTACTCATCACTCATTAGACCCATTATAGAGTACAGTGCCCCTTTTGGTATGTACCTCACAAGACATCTACAACAACTGGAAAGGCCGCAGAAACACCTCACAAAGAGGATTACAAGCCTCAAACAAATGCCCTACGCAGACCATCTCAAAAAACTCCAGCTTTACTCCATCACATATCACCTACTCAGACGTGATCTCTGCCTAAAATACAAAGCTATGTCAAACCTAGAGCTGTTGGACATGCTCCACTTAAAGAAATCCCAATCCCTCCGAGCTACACACCCTAGGGACCTAAACCTTGTCACCACAATAAACAGAACATGCCAGAGGGATAGAGTCCGGACCCAGAGACATCTCATATTCTGGAATAAACTACCTATCTATATCAAACAAAGCTCCTCATTAGCACTCTTCTAGAAAAATCTTGATGATTGGATGGGAAATAGGAAATTTACCCTGGGGATCACCTCTGTGGCTCTGCTTGACAGTGGCACAGGAAAATAATTTTCTTGGGTGGCAAAAGCCAGGGTACCTTTTTGAATGGGCTTGTATAGGCCCCAGGGCCGATAGCCTAGTACCTACCTATGAACCTATAAACCTATGAACATGCTGGACAGAGAGATATGTGTCCAACAAACTGCACCTTCTATGAACAGGCTTCAAATCCATGTGAAGCTGATTGTGTCTATTACACAATTCAAGCACAACCTAGACCAGTGGATGGGGAATTGGAAATTTACAGTAGCCCTCTCACCCATGTCCATTATGGACAGAGGTATCTTATAAATGCCTGACCCTTGATGCCCTATTTGGATATAGGATGACATTATTCTTTTGTATAAATCTATGAATGTATAAATCTATAAATTGCAGTCTGTGCATGTAATGATTCATATGAACAGCTACCAAGTGTCATTGTTAAAATGAAGACAAAGTGAGATGACAAAATTGTGGAAACTAGGCAATCCATCCGGTAAACAGATGAGCCAGACAGCATTATAATTGGCTAACACACACCAATATAATGAATACAACAGCAACAAATATTATGTTCAGTCAACACAGCCTGTCACATATGAGAATATAAAATAATATACATTATATTAACAGTATGTGTACAACTGTATGCATTGCATACATACCATTACCCTGCAAAATTAAAACATCCCAATGATGCTTGCTAATTATGAAATGTTTATCTGCACAAGTATCAGCAAACCTAAGATACAAGTGTGTTGTAAGCTGACACAGCAAACCAGCCTTTTAACAAACAGGTAATACTCAACAAATCAGTCACTGAGGAAAATATCCACACATACAAAAGTACAAAAACATACTTTGTATACATCAATCAAATCAGTAAAACTTATATACAAAACATCCACTGCAACATATGTGTGACAGATACACAAACCCAACTGTCATGCAGGTTCTGGAATATATTTCAAAAACTGTCTGGAGAAAAAATGTCTTATTATTTCAACTTTTTTATTTAATTAGAGTTTTAGACACAGCTATAGTGTAATTATTTTACTTACCTTGCTGATGCATTATGGGTATTCATATATTCTAAGCAATATACATCGTAATGGAAAAATACAGGCCTATAACAAGGATCAGATACATTTGATTACTTTTTCTGTTTTGTTAAATGAATATACCTCTCTCCCTCTGCTGCTCCTCAAGCCTGTGCATCCACTCAATCCACAGGGCATGATTTCTGGTCCTGTCTTCCTCACCTGAAAAAAGAAAAGTGCAAATAGGAATGATGTATTCATCAAATAACAGGGATATACCTATTTCATATCAAGTTCTAGAAAGTTTATTCCTGAAGAACAGATAATCACCATGCAAAGTTTGCAAGGCTACAGAAATGTTTTTACATCTTTGAAGGACGTGAAGCTCAAACTTGCAATTGTAATATACATCAAAGCTCTACCCTTAACACCTACTTGCCTAGCTATTCCATCTTGACTGAAAGTGTATGTTGTGAATGCAGTAAAAAGACTTGCCGCAGATTCACGAATGGCTATTTTCCGTGCAGGAACAGTGTAGGAGCTCCTGTATGTAAAATGGCTGCCGAGCGATCCAGGAAAGTGCCGTTTTCACATGCACGAGCAGCCCTACACTGTTCTTGCATGGAAAGCCGTGCAGGATGCAAATCATCTCACTTGCTGGTAAAAATCATGAAAATGTGGTGATTTTGCGATCCACGAAGCTGGCCGGACTCCATGCAGGAACAGTGTCAGAGCAGAAATGTATTCAGTTAGTAACTGAATACATTTCCGCATATGAGCAAACGGAGGCAGGACAGCTCGTGGAAAGCAGGTATTACAGTCAAACACATGCCAGTGGCCAAATATAAGGCCATTGGCATTAATAAATGTTTATATTTTTATAAAATTAAACTGTTTTTTTTTTTGGACGATCACGGCCATTTAAGCTCAGGGCAGTGGCGCGTAAACAGGATTGTGCCGAAAAGCAAAAGAAATGAGAAAAGTCAATTTTAAGATAAGCCTGCATTTTGCCATTATAGTCAATGACATGCAGAATGTAAACAACACGAGGGAGCACTGGTTGTCAAGGGGAAAGGGTCCATCTAAGTGCAGTAACTAAGGATGTACATACTGGGGTATGCAAATGAAGGGAGTTATAATGAATCACAGATTTCCTCAAAGTGTCAGCTTGCACCTAACCGTGTAGGTGCAGCAATACAACAGTGCAAGCATAAGAGCTGAATGACTACATAAGGGGGTGTTTCATGCTTGATGTAACTTCATTGGAGCTCTGTGGCCCATGTTTGCCCTTAGCTAAGCACAGCTAAGGAACGGGGTGTGTCTGAGGCTGTAATGTCTTATTTCATGAAATGCAGAGTGTGTTCGTGTCCAGGGAGGGCCATTTCTGCTTAAAAGAGCTTACATCAGTTAAAAAGATGTGTGCAGCGTGCAGCGGGCCAAAAAAAAAGGAAATAGCAGAACTGTATACATTTGTGCACTGTGTATGCACGGTGCACCTTGGGGCTTAAATAGGGAGGAAGTGAGAAGGGGAAACAGCAGTAGGAAGGCAATCAAGGAGAACTAGCATAGCAGGTGGAATGTATCAGAATCAGCCAATTACACACACAGCAGCCCAGAACACTAATATAAAGTATGCAAACACCCTACAGACTGTCTTTTCCCACAAAATCTACACCACCAGTGTACACAGACTGAGGATTTTTAACTGGCAAAAATAACTAAATATGTTAGAGGCTACTGCTGCTTTACTCCATCAATATGTGCTAGAGACTGAGGGTAGTGAGGAGGAGAATGCTGACAACTGACCCACAGTGAGGAGGAGGAGAAGAGTGTACAGACCCAGGGTAACCTACCAGGGCCTACATGAGCTGGAGATAGTAGAGCACTATAGGGTGGACAGGGACATTCTACAGCAAATCGTTGAGCTGTGCCGGCCACGCCTTACACACAGAACTAATTGAGGGGAACACATCCCAGTGGATACCAAGGTATGTCTAGGCTTAAAAATACTAGCCACAGGTACCTTCCAAAGACCAACTGTGGATATCATGGGGGTCTCACAGGCATCAGCATCCAGGGTACTCCACCAGTTCCTGGATGCCATGACACAACATGCCAATGAGCACATATATTTCCCCACTGCCCGTAAGGCGCTGACCACACATATGCGTCTCTTTCACCATATAGCAGAATACCCTGAAGTAGTTGATGCTATAGACTGCATGCACATCCGCATCAAAGCACCATCCGGTGAGCAGGGCAGGGTCTACATAAACTGCAAGGGCTTCCCCTCCATCAACTTCCAGGTCATGTGTGATGCCCAGGGCATTATCATGAATGTGTGTGCTAGCAGCCCTGGAAGCTATCACAGCTCCCACATCTGGCATTGCTCACAGCTGTATCAGGTGTTTGCCAGGGGGGGGCATCCCATATGGCCATCTAGTGGTGGATGCTGGTTATGCACTGGAGCCGTGGCTGATGACACCCATCAGAAATGCACACACACCCAAATAAGAACACCATAATGAGGCACACGCACAAACCAGATCATTGTAGAGCATGTGTTTGGGATGCTCAAGTCACGGTTCCGCTGCCTTGACATATCCGGTGGAGCCTTGCAGTACTCTCCAGCTACATGTACACAAATGTTCATAGTATGTGCCATGCTACACAATATGATCCTGCAGAAACAGCTGCAGCAGGAACAGCATATGGCAGGGCTACACAGCCCCCCACCATTGCCAAGGCCAGCACAGGCACAGAGGGACTCAGAGGAGGAACATCCTGAGCCTGCCCCTGTAAGCAGAACACGGTGTGCACAGTATGCCCAGGCCTTGGCAAAGAGGCAATGCATAGCAAAAACATTGACACTGTAGGGACCCAGGGACTGATACCTCTCTCCGACTCGCACAGACAGTAAAAAGGGATGCCAAACATGACACTACCTGAGACTTACCATGTATAGGGAGTATACTATGTGCATCCAACATAGTCAGCCCTCCACCACTATCCTCAATACTGGCCCAGCAACAAGGCAAGTCACTCTTCCTATCAATTACTGAATGGAGTCGTATGTTTTCATACTTGTATGTATGATATGGATACAAGCTTGCAAGGGAATTGGGTGGCTGAATGGGATAGCAGCAGACAGCTATATAGGACAGCAGGAACTTCATAACAAATATTGGTGTCAACATACTAGGCAGAACTACACAAGGTGACATCCCCCACTCTAGTACATGTGATAGCCCAAAGAACTGTGGGTGTCAATAGGTCACACACATGGATGTCAGTGAGGGTCACATATCCACCACCAGCCTCACCCAACAAGACAGGTGTAGATGATCATGAAGAAAGGCTGGACTAAGGCCCCCAAATGATTGCAATGGTGAACAGCCCCCCACCAGACTTACACATACATACTACAACAGGTCTGCCAGTTGCATTCCTGTTCGGAAGGGTAAGAAGTCTGAAACTGAAATATATGCTATTAAGATCTAACATGTGTACTCTACTGATATACCTCCTGTCTGCATGACAGGCCACAATACAATATGAAATGGAAGCCAACAGAGTAACTTAAAAAGTACAGTTATTTCAAATGTTAAATTCTGCAGGTGTGCAATCCCATGTAGAAATGCAGTAACAGATGGCCTGCAGCACTCTCAAATGGCCTACAGCCCTCTGGCAAAGGCCAATGCCTCACCCATAGTGCCAATGTATGGAATGTCAGGGGTCCCAACTAACAACCTAACAGTAAACAGAAAACAAATGCAAGGCCATGTTGACAAATGCCAGTAGCATGCCTCCCCATGTCCTACTGTAAGAGTTGTGGATCAGGCCATAAATACTACTGGGATAAAGGCCCAACTATAGGGATACCTCTGAGAAATTGCTTACATAATGTTAGGTGGATGAGAGAATAACAGAGGGGGGTGTAGAAGCATGGATGTCATGGAGTGTGTGAAGTCTGAAACTCTAATGTCCACCCATACTGCATCCATCTGCAAACCCATGAATGAATAGCCACAAAACTGCTTGTAAACCACAATGTGAAGGTAAACTGACCAGCTATATGAGTCCTGCCTCTGGATAACCTGGGTGTATCTGTACAGCTGAGAGGTATGGCCCCAGATGGATATTGCCATTCCTTGAAGTTGAGAAAAGCACAAGGAGGGTAACCCCAGCCAGCACCCTAACAAGGTGCTGCACTATTTACACAGAACCAGCAGTCTATTGTCTGTAGCTACCCCTCCCCAATGACAGGTGTGTGCCAGAATGAGTAGTTTATATGCCTCAAAATATTGGTCTCAGCAGGATTAATCTCATATTTCCTGGTAAATAACTGTGAGCAAAGAATGATAGCTATCAGTAGTCGATGACATGACACATCACAGTGTAAAACAGTACATATGTCAGAATATCTATGCTACAACCAAACATGTCACACAAGCAGTAAAGATAGCAATAGTTACAGTATCCCCTGTACGTTAAGCCCATTGTGTCTCCATATTGATAACCTATCTATAGATATCCTGCAGAAACAGGTTGCTAGGTGAAGCTATAGCACACAAAACCCTGAAATGGAGTTCAACCCTCCCTGGAATGGATACACACACTCAATATAGAAGGTCATACTGGGCATGCTCCTACACTTAGAGAAATGAAGCCCATGTCTCACAACACAGTGGACTACAATTATTGGTTATTCACAGCTGTCTGTGCAGACACACCAAATTGTACACCATTGACACACACACACATTGGATAGGAATACACACACATATCTAAGGCAAACACATTATGTCAAGCATACACACACAGAGACGTGGGGAAGAGAAAGACAGACAACAACAGAGAGAACACCATTATGAGGCCTGTCCCACCCACTACACATTCCATTGGCCTATATCACATGATGTGCTGTCATTCACTGTAAAAATACCTTTGGTTAACCCTCAGCCCTATAGTGTCAGTGGTGCTTCTGATAACTGTGTAACACTACAGTACAAATTGGTATCCATGTAGCAGTTGTGATCTCACTCCTGTCAAATGTAAAGCTGTGTGTGTGTGTGTGTGTGTGTGTGTGTGTGTGTGTGTGTGTGTGTGTGTGTGTGTGTGTGTGTTGCTAGATGAATGTGGTTGAGACCATTCACACTCACTAAATCTCCCGTACCCCTCCTTTGGCACAGCTGCTGATGTCACTCACCTTCAAAGATACATTTGGACATCTCTCCAACATATAAGCTCTGTGGCACTTGCAATAACTGCATAATACTATAGTGTAGCAAACTAGTTAGGTAGGAGTTGAAATCTTGATCCTAGCAACTGTATAAATGTGAGAGAGTGTGTGTATCCTTGTTGAAACCTGATTTTGTGGTCATTCACACTTAAAACACTTCCCTTACCCCTCCTTTACCACTGTATGTCTGTAACTCAAAGATTTTGTCCTTTAGCACTGCTGCTGATGTGACTCACCTTCAAGGATAACTTTGTAGAGCTTTCCAATATATAAGCTCTGTGGTGCATGCAATAACTTCGGAATACTATAGTGCAGCAAACTAGTTAGATAGGAGTTCCGATCCTGATCCTAACAACTGTGTAAATGTGATTGTTTGTGTGAGAGTGTGTGTATCCTTGTAGAGGCCTGATTTTGTGGGCATTCCCACTTACAACACTTCCTTTACTCCTCCTTTACCACTGCTGCTGATGTTACACCTTCAAAGATACCTTGGCACAGCTTTCCAACATGTAAGCTCCATGACACGTGTGATAAATGTGTAATACTGTAGTGTAGCAATCTAGTTATGTAGGAGTTCCAATACTGATCCTGGCAACTGTGTAAATATGAGTGTTTGTGTGAGAGAGTGTGTGTATCCTTGTAGAGACCTGTTTTTGGGGTCATTCACACTTACAACACTTCCCTTACCCCTCCTTTACCACTGCTGCTGCTGATGTCACTCACCTTTAAAGATACCTTGGCACAGCCCTCCAACATGTAAGCTCCATGGCATGCGCAATAAATGCAGAACAATGTATTAGCAATAACTACATAGGTATGAGTTTGAATCCCATCCCTGGCAAGTGTTTGTGTGGGTACATATGTATGTCTGTAACTCAAAGATTTTGTCCCCATTTACACCCAGTACACATCTCAGTACCTGACTTTAGCAGTCATCCACCTTAGAAGTACCTGTTGCCAACCCTAAACAATGTAAGATCAGTGGTGCATGTGGTAAATGTGTAACATAATGGTCCCACAGATTATTACATAGAGGTTTGAACCTCACCTCTGGCAAAATGTAAATGTGTGTGGAGGGTAAAATACTTTTTGGAATCTCTCACCTACTACATCACCCAATGCCGGTATTTACAAGGGCTGCTGATGTCCCTCACCTTAGAAGTACATTGGGACAACGTCCATCAAATAAGCTCTGTGGCATGTGTGATAAATGTAGTACACTGTAGTAGCAATATATAGCTAGGTAAGGGTTTGAATCTCAGTACTGACAAATGTGTGTGTCATCCATATCCTGTGTGGGGGTTGGTGTGATTGTGTAATAACAGGATCCATTAGGGGGCAGATTTTGCTAAATTATTATGTTGAGGACCTAGTATATGTCACAATGTCCACATTACAAGAGCAACAGATGTCAAACACCAGAGAAGTTGGTATAGACAATCCACAGCCCTAAATGTGACAGTATGGATTAGTAAACAATAGAGGCAACCCTTCTATTACTCAGAGACCACTCTCCACACACGTATCATACACAAACACACTTGGTAGTTCCCCAGCATACTGCCTCACAGATAGATAGGTGTGACAGCATTGGACTACATGCCTGTTGACCACAACAGTGCTACTGACATCAGAAAATACTTTGATGTGTTACATCTCCTGACTATGTGTTATTCAGCAAGTAAAAGAACATAACACCCTGTTCCATCCCCTCAGTAGCCCAATAAATGTGTACAGTGGCCCTTTTGTTCCCCACTGGATGCCTGCAACAACTGTAGAGTCTGCAAATGTACCCCACAAAGGGAATACCATGCCTTATACACATGCCCTGCAGACACCACTAACTCCACTGAATACTTGTATCATACTGTCAATCTAGGTGCAATCATGACCTCAGTTACATAGCCAGGTCTCACCAAATGAGGTCAGGAATGCTACATCAGAAGATACCAATCTGTCCACACAACATGCCCCAGAGACCTCAAGCACACTTTCACACATCAAAGAACATGCATGTGGGACATGTGCCCAACTCAGACACTGTCCATGTTATGGAATACAGATCACATACATGGGAAGCAGTGCACATCACTGGCCACCCACAATAGAAACCTAGATGAGTGGATGGGTAATACAAACCCACCCCTGGGGACCACTCTAGTGACTATACCCCTGAGCCAAACAAGGGACTATTTTCATGTGGCCTCATGCCAAGGTATTCTCTTGGGCTAGCCTTGTAGAGCCTTCAGGCTCATTCACATACTACACACCTATGAAGCAATGAACCTATGGATCTCAGTACTGGCAAATGTGTGTGTGTGTGTGTGTGTGTGTGTGTGTGTGTGTGTGTGTGTGTGTGTGTGTGTGTGTGTGTGTGTGTGTGTTTATGTGAATAGTAATCCCAGTGTGTTTGGTTGATGAATATCCCCTGTGGCTGTGGTTATTAGCAATCGGAGGTGTGTCCAAACCAGAACATGTACAATTCTCCATTCTACAACAGATGTTGTGCATCAACATGTACTTATGTACAACCCTCAGCCCTATAATCTGAGGCATATGCAATCACTGTGTTACAGACCGGGAATTACCATGCACATACTGTACCCTGCCTATGACATGGTGGATGTGTCACCACACTACCATTCCCTGTGGCCTTGCTGCAGGGCCACATCCTGGTGACACACAGATGCCTAGAATGGACATGGGATACAGCATGTGAGAACACATGCACTCAGCACTTCACTTGAGAGAGAGAGGGGTAAAGCTGGTAATGAATGTGTTGCCAAGACTGTGGCCAGTATCTGTTGTTTCAGGATAGGTATTAGCTTTGTGCAGTAACTCACAGCACTTGTGTTTAATGCTGTGGAGGTTGATGCTGTAACTATCACAGCTGTTGTGACTGTTGTCTCTGCTGGCATAGATGCCTGTCAGGGACTCCATGAGGGATCCAGAGTTGTGTTTGAGGCTAATAAGGGAGTTCAACAGTCATGGGACACCACCTTTCCCTGCAACAGTGTCATCCTTCTGATGTACACTTCAGTAATGGCAGGGGACCATCACATTGTCTCTCAGTGTTTGGACGACAGTGTCTGGGTTCTGTTGGCTCTGACTAGTACCATGCAAACATGTACCTGTTTGTACAGTGCCTATGTGTATGATTCCACAGTCATGCAGCTACATCCCATTGCCATGGGTGCAGTGAAGACATCTACCCCTGTTTTCATGGCTACAAAGTCAGCTTTGGAGAGTTTTTGCAGGTGGTTATCTTTGTGGGGGGTGTGGCTGACATGTTGAGTTCCATGTTGATTACAGCCTTTGTGAATCTCACCATGCAGGGATTGACATCTGGGGATGAGCAATGGTCCCATATTTAAGTGGTCAACACAGGTCATGGTTGTTGCATCCTCTACCATGGGTCAGTATGACCTGGTCTAGGGCAATGGAAATGATGAATCCCAGAAGTGTTAGGCCACTGTACTGGCAATTGGCTACATTCCCCAGGTGATGGAGAGTTAGTTGAAGAATAGTACTATGTCAGTGTTGCATTGGACCATCAGAGATGGCAGGGTGTTGAGGACTGTGCATTGACTGTCTAGGGACATAGATGTGGACCCATAGCAGGCTATAGTCTGGATAGCACCATTACCCCACGGTGGTTGTACTGGAAGTATCTCCAATGCATTATGATGGGATGCTAGTTTGGAGGTTTTCCTATCCATAATGAATATAGAGTCACCACCACCTGTGGAGGTGTGGTGTGGTCCATATTTGGGGGCTGACAGCTATGGAATGCGTCATAGCCTGATACTGCAGATCTGCTGTCTGCTGCTGTGAACCACCACTCCATAACAACAGACATGTGTCCTCCATTCCAACTGCTATTAGTGATTGCATCCTGACAGTTAGATGTCCACTCTTGAGCAGCATGACCCTCATATTGCATACATGTGCAGCTGTTATGATGGTAATAACATTAGGAACACTGCCTAATAAGACACCATAGGGGTGGAAAGACACTTAGCCAGTACCTGGAAACCCAGTGGTTACAGGTGTAGGACATCCATGGCAAGTCATTGGGTTCTGTCAATTATGACATCCCAAGCAGAGAGGTTCTGGATCCCCTGAAAATGACACAGCACATAAGCCAGTGTTTCAGTCAATCATCTGTTGATAGTATTGCAGCATCATTCTGGGTGACAGAGGTACACTGCCAAGGGCTACTGTCACACTTGCCTGGATCACATAATCAGAGAGTTCAACCATGTCTCCTGTCATGTAGTCCAGGGAGGTATGTCCCAATTCTTTCACACCCACATGGATATGGAGTGATACACATAGTTGTTGTGGAGTGACATGACTGGCTGTGTCATGTGTTAAATGCTGGCATGTGATAAATATTTTGCTGTTACCTGCTCCATATTCAACTTATTGAGTGGGATGTGTGCGCCTCAATATTGAGGTACCCATGGTCACTGTATTGTGCAAGGTGACTAGCCTTAGGAGCTTAGGATGGGGGCACACCGTGTAGGTTAAATATGTGTCCCTTGGCATGTGCCATGTTGCGGTGTCTGAGTGGGTGTCTGCCTTGCTGGTCTGTACTGTTTGGGTAAATGTCCATTGAGTGCCTCTGGGGAAGGTGGGTGTGTGGCTTTTTCACTGTATGTCATGGCTGTCAAAGTGGGTATCATAGTGAGCTACGTGTTCCACATGGTGTGGTGCAGGTGTTGATCTTATCCTCTTGACCTGCTACTCCAGTCTTTGCTGGAGAGTGCATATGTCCACATTGGGTGATGTATAGGTAACCCTCACAGGTCTGAGTGTTTGGAGTTTAGAGGGGTGGGTTGTCTGTGTAAATGAGGCAGTTGCAACAGTGGCCCAGAATGGACAAGTGCACCAGGTTAATGGGTGAAAGCACAGATAACTGCCCTTCAAACATGCCAGGAGGGGTGGACATAAAAGCACTGGGGCTACATCTGTGATGAACGAGTAATGCTGATGGCTGCCAGGTAAGCCACACTTCTTGATACAATAACCTGGTGAAGTGCCAAGCCATAATGCTTGCTGAAGTGCAAGACAGAAAGAACTAGCATGGTGTATGGGTGGAACTGAAGGCAGACTGTCTGCTACCTGTAATACTTTAGCACAGCTGAGCAGTTATCAGCAGCTTTGGCCATGTGAAAGTTCAGTAAGCTCTGTATCATGTACGGTAACTCTGTAGCACATGCAGTAACTGTGTAACACTGTAGTAGACATACCTAGATAGGCAAGAGTTCTAATCCCAGTACTGGCAAGTGTGTGCATTGTATGTGTGGGAGAATCATATACTGTCTGGCTCATACCATTTTTGACCTGTATACTACCCTATACACTTCCCTTCACTCCAATTTAGTAGACCTGTTGATGTCATCCACCTTGGAAGTACCTTTGGAAGAGGTGGAAATGTATGAGCTCTGTGGCATGTCTGATAACTGTGGTGCACTATAGTATAAATACCTCAAAAGGCAGGAATTCTAATCCTAATGCTGGCAACTGTTTGTGTGTATGAGGATCATTTCATGTGTAGCTTATACCATTTTGATGTGTATACCATACACAGCTGGTGAACACCTCCCATTGCCATTACTTTATATAGTGTGGTAACAGCATCTGCCTCACATGCAGCAGGTTAAGCCATTGTACAGTCTTTCTGTACAGATGAGTCTGGAATATCCATATGTTTTAAACTTAGACGTGGTTGGAAGTGGTCTGCGTGGCTTAACAATGCCCATGTATGTGATATTATGGCGAAACAAGCCACAGTGAGTGTACTGACACACATGGCAGCATGAGGTATCATACCTGACTGAAACATCGTGCTGATAGGACGTCTGCCACCCTCACAGGTGGCCAGCCTCATAGGTGCAATACACGAGTCCAGATGCTTTATTTTACAAGTGTACTGCACCTGTTATGGGTCACATTAATGGCTGGAAGAGGTGTGGACTGTCATATCATGGTTCTAATTAGTATGTAACAGGAATACCTTGCATCTTAAGAGGGATGTGTACATAATTTATATCCACTGTATACCAGTAATGTATCATGCATGACCTTACCTTAGGCCGTTTGTCCAGCACAATTTGCTGGCCTATGTCCAAACATTTTGGCACTGACAAGTTGTGAGGTATGCTACAGGAATGTTGAGTTCATGTCAGATAGACCCCAGTGGTGACCACTGTGATGCAATACAGTTAACCCCAGCACAAGTGAACATGCACAACAAGCAATATAGCTGTTACTTAAAGCAATATAGCTATTTCCAATGGTTGTGTGCATGGTAAATTGCATGCACATCACATGCCTGGGGTATTGCCTGGCAACAACAGAAGAATGTCATACTCACCAGCTTCAGGCTGCTGTCCAATATACAGACCAGAGGGTCCTAGGTAGTTGTGAGTGGGTGTTATTGTCAGCAGATGCACATGTGGCCTTGGTACAGGATGGATGTAGCATGTTTGCACATCTACATATTAACTGGAATAATACACAGTGTCCTGTCCTCACCATAGATGTGCACCTCTGTGCATTAGAAAACCCCATCCACAACTGCAATCAGACCTGGCACATGCATGTAGATACAATACAGATACATGTATGTCTGACACATTAATGTACTAATACCCACTGGGCCCTTACCTGCACGCTCTTCATCCAGTGTGTGTGTGCAACCCACCTCCATAATGCTTCCCTCAGTGTCATGGCCTGTGCGTTCAGCGTGTGGACCAAGTGTGGTGAGGAGCTCCTTGGTGGTTGTCAGTGAGGGCTGGATGGCTGGGCCCCCACCTGTGTCTAGCCAGTCCCTTGCTACAGCAGCAGCCCATTGATGAGCATGGCATTTGAGGTTGGTGGCCCGATGCTGAGTATACACGTAATTTCTGCTGTGCAGTCTGGCATCATTTACGCTGTGGACCACATTGTTCCACAGGGCAGTCCTCTCCCACACATCTTCTGCTCTCTGTCCACATGACAGGACATAATGTCCAATCACAGAGCTGGTGATAATGTCTGTTCCCCAACAGAGAATGCTGATAGGTGAGCACTCTACATGTTACCTGGAAGACATGAACAGGAAAAGGTCACAGGACCTCATACTGTTTCAAAATGCACATCAACAATGGATATTACTTGCACAAAATCCAGGCTACTCTAGAAACCTTCAAGCTGTCATGGATATAGCAGCTTGCATTACACACCTGTCCCAGAGCTATCTTATTCCCCCAATTTTAGACACTTCATTGTATAATCCTCTATCCTCCATTCATTTCTGTGTAGAGAGTTGACAGTGGTCGTCTTCCATGTGGATGCTGGTGGCAGGTCTGTGTTTGACTGTGGTGTGTGATGGAGCTCTGAGCACATCCCTGAGTTCATGTAGGAGGCAGACACTGATGCTAGTATGCCCCATGGAGATATGCTGTTGTTGCCATCAGTAGGCAATATGTACATACTCACCATTGCTGTAGGGAGAAGTGTGGTTGATTTGCATATCTCCATGTACGACTGGGGTGGACAGGGTGGTGATGTTCCCATCTAACCTATGTGATGCAGGTTTCCTATATCCATGGCATGTGTGTATGAGGTGTCCTTTACCCCCAGTACAGGGCAAACTGTGTTGTTTCATCTGAGGCTTACAGCATATGTGGAGGCATGTTTGAAATTGTCCTTGGTGGTGTGGATATATCTGATTCATAGTCATAGTCAGCCTTACAGGATGTCACCTTTGAAGTTGCCTGCTTGCACAGATATAGGTGGACTTGCTTGAAAGTTGTTGCCTGCACCTATGTGTCCCTGTACACCCAATGTAACAACCTAGTATGTGGTTTGTGTATAGCTGCTGTCCACCAAAAGGGGATTACTCTACCTTGGTGGAGGCTGGATATACAGGTCAGGTACTGATGTGTCCATATAGCTACAGTGAATATATAGTCTACATACCCTTGATACACTGTCTGGTATCTGTACAATAAGAACATGGCACCACAATAACTCATTTCATAACAATGCCCACTTGCAGTGTGACCTATAGCCTGTACAATTCAATTGAAAACATAACAATCTGGTTTGTGAAAACATATGGAAATAATACTCAGTACAGTAAACCAGTTGAATGAGTGTGCACAGCCTTAAACTTGTATATGCACCTCTTGAGATGGTTACAGCATTCATCCATCTTGGTCTGGACTCTAACATCGTGGCATATCTTCACTTGGCAATAGTTGCTCACCTTCCTAGAAACACCTTTGATTGTATTGCAATGGAATTGGACAGGTTTGGGGTCACATTCAAGATGAGAAACTTTATGAAATGATCTTTTGTGGTCTGATTGTCACACAGACCTGGCATTCCAACAGGAGTATGTGCACTTGTGATACCCACTGTATATATGTGTTGATATAGCTGATAGTGGTAGGCATGGATGGAGGCTCATAACACAGGTGAACACTTCTCTGATTAATACCTGATAATCATGCGTACTCCAGTACCTACATCAGTGTCAGGGCAATGCAACCACCACTAGCTGTACACATATATGTATGTTGTATGCACTGACACTGATATAATGCACATGTGCAACATGCACAACCTATTTACCTGGCTGCTTGAAACCCATGTGATAAGTTCTGTGCCTTCCAGCTGAACATATGCATACATACATGTGCACAGGGGATACCTGGCATACATTTATATTGAATGTAAGTATGGCACACTGTATTCACAGTCTTGCTGCTCAATCTTCCTTCTCAACCTGTTACAGCAATATGTCTGGACAATGGCACACATAAATGGGTGTCAAAGGGGACATCATTATTGATTCTGATTTAATATGGCTGCACCATACATTAGTACATTGATTGCACAGTAGGGTTTGACATCACTGCGATAACCTGGAAGATGTCCAAAAGTCATAAGTAGGCTATTATGTTACAATGCCATTGCTCACAGACGTGCCAATAGTTTGGGTGACATAACACAGGTATATGTGCATGTGACTACAGATATCAGTCATAAATGTGCTTATTGTCCAGCAGAACACTGTACAGTTTAATGTTATTAAGTCAATATATCACATGCAGTTCAACACACATCTGCAACAGTACTCTACTATGCACATCCCCTCTGTAGGTGTCTTAAACTGGCTGTAAAGAAGGGTATGTTTGAGACAACATCCTCAAACAATGCAGCTGAGGTGGCTTACTGGTCGATTGCATTGACTATTGTATGCAGGGTCCTGGGTTCAAGACCTGCAAGGGCTGTTCATTTTCTTGCTAGGCAGAACAAGGACTGTTGGATACAGAGTAATTAAGGCAGTTTTGTGCAGCTTTAAGTGGGCTTGTACAGGTTTGCCCAATGGTAAGCGGTGCTAACGTACGGTTAAATTAATAGGTGCTTACACCATGTAGGCTTCGCTTACCAGTGTGCAAATCTGCTTAGCATTTACATTTAAGCAATGGTTACACCTGCTAGGCATAGCTTAGCCTTGGTAACCAGTGATCACATTCCAGTCTGATAAAATAGCAGGGTAGTGACATCTTTAATAAGTGTACTTAATTCCCTGTACATAATATGCTTCTATGTGTTGTCATTACAGTAGCAAGGGGTTGAATATACTGTATGGGACACCTGGGTAGTACCACAATCTGTTCTGTTTCAATTTGTTTCATACATGGGTAGTATCTCAAGTTATATGCAATCACACTTGCATGTTACACCAAATGCAGTGCACTGGTTGAAAGATTAGTTTAACACATATGGTATCATTATGTTAGTACTTTTAACAGTACTTTTTCAAGTCATAGGTCATAGGTCATAGGAGTTTACTAGGCTATCGACCCGGACTTCATTTCAAGCCTAGCCACTTCATCCCAATGTAATACCATAGATACACTCGTCAATACCAAGGATTGCATTTAGTAATGACTGCCCATGTCCAGGAGGGCTGTTGGTGCTATCCCCAGTAAGAATTTATGGTGCCCCATTGCCTGATCCAGGTTTGTTTTGAACAGTGTCATACAGGTGCTCTATTTCACATGAATTGGTAGCCTATTCCAAACATGTGGCAGTCACTGGGAGACAAATATGTCCCTCCAGCATGTCCTATTTAAGTCACAGGTCACATTTAGGTCCCTGGAGCAAGTAGTTCTAATCCCATTTGATTTATGGATGTGCAGCAAGTTCATTAGGTTCTGGTCTCCCCAAGAAATGTATAGTATACAGAATATAGTGACAGGGACTTTAGTCGGTCTGTGTACGGCACATGCTCATAGATTTGTACAGGCTAACTGCTCATGTGGGCTTAGTCAAATACCCCATGTGAGAATCAAACCCTGCACTTTGTGTTTGTAAGGTAAATGCCTTAACCATTATACCAACCTGTTCTTGGCTTACATAACAGTACACATCTTGTTGAATATATGGTATGCACTGTAAACTGTTTCTTCCAAAACTTAAATAAGCAAAAAGTAACATGGTGTGGGTACATCCGTCTTTACCTCTGCCTTATTGTAGTCCTTGCAGAAAAGTGCAGCTAAGTTATTTCATGTCATTAGAAGTGGGTAAATACTCTGTACTTCACATTTTGGAGGACATCACTGCAGCTACATACTGTAGTAACAACTACAGGGTTGTACAAAATGTGTCTGAAATAATACACTGAGGTTGTGCTTAATGACTGCCTTGTCCTAGGTACAGAATGACCAATCAGAGCTCAGAATTTTTTTTTGCCGTATATGCTGCATACAACAGCAGCAAAACAAACATTCCAGTCAAACCATTATTTGTACTTCAAACCAACAAAACATTCAATATTAAAAAAATACATTGCCCTGCCATCTCTGTTCTGTTAACTAAGTGAGTCAAGGTGTTACTGTGCCAAGCATCTTGATGGGTTCTATTCATGTCATCAAGTTGCTTTCATTCAAGTCACAATCCATTTATCCAATTCACTGAATAGGCATTCACTGACAATTTTTCTAACTTAACTCTTCTGACCCCCCCCCACAAAGTTTTGTGACCTTAGAGTTCATTTTAAATGTATTATTTTACTTAGTGCAAAGAAGAAGCCTCCTGCATGGAAGTGTTGGGGCTTGCTCCCTATGTGAAAGACTGTTAATGAAAGCTTATGTGTTCAGAAGGACTTGAAGGATTATGTTTTGATTGATACTGTCTCTACAACATGTAACAGATCCATCATAACACTGTAGCCAGAACATGATCGATTTCTTTCTTGTGCTTTCTTTTTCTTGCCCAAACAATTCCATGAAATAGCCAGAGAAAGCTGAATCATGAAAGAGTAGATTGCAGATTGTAGTACTGGAACTATACACTCCTGCATGCAAAGCTGGACTCTGAGTACTGAGTATCATGTTCTACGTGTTTGAGCTGTATCTTTATATGTGTCTCCTATTGGATATTGATCTGCTGTAGATTACTATGTTCTTTGGTCATGTCATTGGGGACTGCTGTCATGTAGTAACGGCATACCTTTAAGTTTCAGACATGTATCTTACAGTATATTCATCCTAATGCATACCCTGTTGGCTTTCTACTTTTTGTCTGTCCTCTGTACAGATGTGCATATGTCAGGTATTGCTACGGCCATACCACTATGTAGGTGCCCACATTATATTGTGCTGTGGGCCTGGACACCGCTGCTAGTTCCGGCATATGGGACATTCCTTAATGTGGGCCTTGCCCCATTTCCTTGCCTGCGTGAGGGACATTACAGAGGTGGTGACCTACAGATTCACATACAGTGGGTGAAAATACATCATAGGACAGGACATGTGGAGACAACCAACCAACATGGGGAACATATCCCCAGATTTATGAACAGATTCTATGTCATCAGTGCTGTTATACACATGGTGGATTGATAGCTTGACAGGGTTTCTGTGGACATGTGTTTAGTGTGTGACATCATGACTCACAGTGATATGTCTCTGACATACCTCTCCACTGGCACACTGTCCACAGACTGGCGACATGTCTGCCTGTCATGTTTTGTGTGTTCACCAGACAGTTGATGTCCTTGGTATATCAGTTGTGGACACTGGGGAATGGAGTCAGTAAATACTCACTTCTATTGGTATTACCAACCTCATATTTATCATAAAAGATGTTACAACAAACCCAGTGACATCTGCAACTGTCTCAATGTATGACAGCACTATGTCTAATTTACCCCTGTGTTTGTGCCTCTGTTCCCACCTAGTGATATAGGGGCTGATGCCGAGCCTAGTGAGTGGAGAATGTTATCAAAGGCTTTGGCAAGATGAATGTAGGCTGTAGGTGTTACCTTGCCTTCATCCACAACACAGATGACTGACAGCAAGAGGTTGACCAGGTTGGATGAGTGGGTATGACCTCCACTTCACAAAGGTACACTGTGTGGGATCCTGTGTCTGCAGATTCCCATATCCATGTTTATTAGGTGCATGATGCATTCCATAGCTTCACATAACAGACTTGTCAGGCAGTTGGGGCGGCATTTCATAGGGTCTGTAGTTACACCTCATTTGTGGGGAGGGGTGACTGTGGCAGTACACAATTCAGTATTCAGTAAGCACAATGCCTGAGGTGAGGCTGTGCTTTAACATTGCACACAGGTAAGGTGCCAGATCACTCTGTAGTTCATGTAGAACACAGCCAGGGCCATTCTCAGGTCCCATAGAGGCTGTATGCTTAGCCTTGGACAGTGGTGTTGTAACCTGTGCTGCAGTAAT